>NW_011887740.1:2968257-3195966 GCF_000806365.1 Fopius arisanus | reverse complement strand
GTATGAGCCCGCAGCGCAACTCTTGGGGGGCGGGCGGATAGGGACCGCGGGGTTTGCGGGGTTGGGGGGTTAGGGGGTTGGAGGGTTGGTAGACGAGGGGAATGCGGGGTGTATGTGTAGGGGGGGGTATGTTGGGGGGCAGGGGATGGCAGTGAATATACCATATTAACTTATTAAATGAGTACAATGTAATCGCCTGCACCAACCTTTGTCAGGCTGCACGTTATTCCCGTATCAATTATATACGGGGGCATAAAAACATGCTCACGCACATGCATGCATACACCTTTTTTCATTCCAGTCGATTGCAATTTTAATACGTTTATGAAGGACTTTAATGCAACCCGTTATGGACCATCATATTTTTTTCATCTCGTTTGTAGCCCAAAGCTCGTAATTAATTTCTAGTGAATATTAACACGATGGATAATACAGAATCGGCTGGCTTTCCATTACTCGGATATATTCAATTTAATAATCGATATTTGCATTATTACAAAAACCACCGTCCCCTAACTCCCTCGAGTTCTTTTCCGTTGATTAACATCAAGTCCAACTGGTAAACATTCATAATGACCGGGAGTCATTTTAATTGAAAATTGAATATTTCAATGATCATCAGAGTGAGCTCCTCAGTGAACTGGAAAATATACAGTAAAATTCTGTACTCGTGCAGTTATGAATATTATATGTGTAATGCGAGGGAGCATTCGTGGCTCCATTGTGTCCCTAAGGTAAAATTATTTTAGCTCAATGTTCATTTATTTGAAAGGTGCATTTATATTTTTCAAATCGTGTTTTCGCAACAGTCATTGATACGTAAAATCCATTACGTTTTAATTAAAATTAATGAGGTACTATATAAAAAAAGGGAAGAAGAAAGTTTTTATTGCATTAAGTCCTCACCATAAATTTAATGAAATTTTTTAATACTCCAAAGTAGGAATAAATTTTGAAATAAGTGCAATAATTTAAATCGGCGAATGACTTTTCTCCGGTGTCGACACTAGGACAATTTTCTCAGCACTGAGATAGGATGGAAAAAATTATAAATGCATTGGAACCGCGTTATGGTCAACGAGGAAATATCGGGTGTCACATTCAAATTCGTATCGCGACAATCCACATCTCTGAATATAAATTGTTGAGCGTAACGAGGTTGCAAAAATGGAGATGGAAAAGAAGGGCTGAGTGGGAAGAAAAAGGGAATGGGGATGCAAAAGTGCCAGAGACGGAGTGGGAGATACAACAATGTGGGAAAATCCCGTAGTACCAGGTGTAAGTTCGAATGGTTAAAAGGGCGCAATTCGAATTACTGACAGTGTAATGGATCTATCCGCATACTGGCGAAATCGCGTCTTGGCATTCTGGCCTGAGAGACCTTAATTAAGGATCCGTCAGTTAGGTGGCTAGCTAAAGGCTTCTTATACAACTCCAACTTGAAACTTTAACACGGTTTTTACTTTTCTTCTGTATTCCGAGTTTAGTGAGGTTTCGTTTGTTCCTTTAAGTCGCGTGAAAAACTCGTTAGAAATGCATAGAAATGCATATAAATGAGGGACAAAGTTCGATCGACAGCGCAGACTTTTTACTCCCTCTCTCATTCAGTTCCATCTCTTTGCAAATGGATTTAAACGTACAGAGGGAGAAAAAACATTTCGAATAATGACGGAAGCGCTCAAGTAAAAACCAATTTCCCATGCATTAATCTCATTAGGTAGAGAAAAAAATTTATCCCAATGCACTTTCGCGAACAAATTGTTAATTTATTACTATCTCAACTCGAACACAGTTAACATAACCGTGGGAAAAATACATGTTACCTTCTATTATGGACAAGAAGCTATGGCTATCCATCAACGGTTATTAGTTCTGGAGAATCTCACCGAAATTCTAATTCACTAATTCACCGAGAATAATTTTTGTGATATTTATTGAACTGTTCAATGATATTTATCGAAATGAATTGATATCAATTTCAAAACAATATCAAAATGATGAGTAGTGAGAGATCGACGTATCCTTCATAACAAACTAATGCCAAACAGCCAATTGCCAATCAAACAAAAACAGATATCCATTTCCCCATAATTATTGATAATTCCCCACTAACTGCCGTAATTTTTTTGATGTACAGGTAATAGCTTTGCTAATGTTTAATGTGTTCCCAGAAAATAGTACTCCTGTCGAACCGCGGGCATTTACGATATTTTTACTGTCCACCTCGTATTAATAATCCCTCTCATTACATTTGCCACGCAAAAACAACACACCAAGACATTTAACCTGAAATAGAGTAATTTTTCCTGACGCCACCCCAACAATTACACCCCCTCAGATCAAAACAGTACCCTTCACAAATACGGTGCAGGGGAATTTCAAAGTGAGTGTAGATACGTATGGAGAAGCCAGAGAAACGCATAAGTCACCAGGGAAGTCCTTTACATCGTTCCAGAGTATACGGTATAATGCATGCAACTTCCTTGCAGTCACGTCATTCGAAAATTAATTCCACTGGGTTGGCTGCTGGCTGCTGGCTCTACTCGTCGTCGTAAAGAAATAGGCCTGAATAATTAACGTAAACCCACCCCTCCGTCCCCAGGTACGTTGCTAATTATAATGCCCCTCCTTTCTCATTCACCGGTTTAGCATAACCGTTAATTATCGTACCTATACGTACCATTGATTGCGTTCTATAGTCCGTAAAGAAAAATTTATCCCACAGCAGTTGAGCCTCGCGGAGAATCTTCTATCGACGAATTATGAAAATTCAATAATATCACGCCATTGTCGACAATTAGTTATCTATGGAGTTTTAAAACGTCAAGGAAAGAGGAAATGACGGTGTCAACGCGCCAATGGAACGTGTCAAGTCTCGAAACTCCCTAACGTCGCTCAACTGATAAGTGATAAGACCCAGTTTTACGCGTATTTCGGACTGGTTATCGCCTGGCAAGCGCCGCCTTAACACGCAATCACGAAGTTATAGAGTTCTACCTGAACTTCACACATCTCTGTTCATTTATGTTTTCCCTCACTTCTCCTTCTGCTCTTTATTCGATCCACCGGACAATTTATATTTCGAATCAACCTCAACTCGATACTCTCATGTGTTCAATCATATTTCGCGGAATTTCCAAATTAAATATTGACTATTTAATAAATAAAATTATCGATACCCTAAATCAATTGCGGTGAATATATTTTAATGGCGAACAGTTATGTTTCGCGTTGAATTATTTGACACACGTGAAACGACTTCATCAGGTGTTCTTTATCGTCGGGCAATTTCTCGGCTCGGTCGAAATAATTGCACCAAGGAATTGCGCAAAACCCGATGGATAATTTACAACGAGAGCTGAATCATAAACAGTTCCGAGGCGAGAGCTGCCAAGGTGACTGTTATCATCAGAAAACATAGCCCAGGGTCTTCGTTGTGGCGTGAAATAGCTCCGGGACCCACCGAGTATTTCTCCAGAGTGGAACAACCAGTCGGGGCTGAGGTGTCAAGGGGTACGAATATTTGCACTTGGTAACTCCACTTGCGTGACAACAACAGGTGCCCTCAACCCACCGACATATCTGCCTTACCAATTACTTGGTGTAAATATGTTTGACCACAACAGGCTATACTAAATAAATGGATGAGGATTTCCGACGAATAAGATTAAAAACGGTTGCGGCTGATGGGCTGTCCTAATTCCATCAATCGCGTCACACAATTAAGTCTCATGAAATGTTGAACATCAATTCTCAAGACAGCGGCACTGAAGAACACTCAACAACCTTTGTCTAAATCCTGATTAACCTCCACCGAATTGAATTGGTAATATAAAATGTTGCATTATTTATTCAGACAAGAAAAGAAAATCTGTAAAATATTTTTCTCAACCTTATTTGGAAAACAGAGAATTTTCTGGAATTTTGATGATAAAGCCGGAGGATCATCTTGAATAGCCGAAAAAGTGTGTAATTCTTTGGACTTACCTAGACCCATATACATCAACGGGGAAAAGGATCGGTAAGGGCGAGGGTAAAGGAACGAGGGGGTATGCACAAAGGCCTCGGGTCACTACGTCAGTCTTCTGGGAAATAAGGAGCCAAGTTGCGTTACCTCCCAGTGTACTCAGCTTGCACTTGGCCCTAGGTAAATAGCTTGCAGTAACCCTACTCTCCACCCACACCAGGTACTCCGAATCCTGATGCCCTCATACTCCGGGGCACTCAACCGTTAATACATCCACAGTCATAAGTACCCCAAGAATGCCCAAGTCCTCATACCACCTATTCCCATACCTATCTAATTATATTCGATGCTACAGAAAACAGTGGCCCTGGGAGTCAGAGGGGGGTGAGAAAATAATGAGACTAAAAAGATTACCGTGAAATGGAGAAAGGAAAAGAAAAAATTAAAATATTCCCAGTCTGAAAGTTTTAAAATGATTACAATTCATATGCGGTCTCTCGTTAATCTCACGTCCCGTATAACGTTAACCAGTAGCACACGAAAACTAGTGCGGGGGTTTCGTTTTCCTACATAACCAGGGGGGAGGGTACCTCAGCGCGCATATATTTCAAATAAAAACAGACCCCAGAACTCTAGCCACGCAAACGCTATAATAAATACCCCCATGCGACGCGATGGACCTGTAGGCCATTCAATTTTAATAAGGTAGACGACTTGTCGGCACGTAACTTTTATTCTCCACATGGACTTCCTTACTTCATACTATTTCACTTTTTCTTCCACTCCTCTCTCTCCCCCACCCCAGCAAGGAGAAGTGAGTCTTTTTACCAACTTCCCTGGCCTTTTGTTCGATTTCCAGACCACTCTAACATTTTCTACTCGCCGACGAAGAAAAAAAAAAAATTGCCAAGTAGTCACATTGGAGATTTATCTCGTTCATATCAGGGAAAAAGTGCTTCACCGACATTTATACTAGGTGTCGACCATTAAATCTGTACACGTGCGCCAAAAATATATCTGATTCTATTCAACCCCGTTCTTTTTCACCTCCACTGACAATTTATGGTGCGGATATATTTCATTAACGGTGAAAGAGATGAGTATACAATTTTCCACGGAGAAGCAAGGACAAATTTAATATTTGCATGCTAATGCGATTGTACTTGAAGACAAAAAGGTAAGACAAAGGGGTTGAGGGGTATGGGGGATGGGGTTTAGCACGAGTGGGCGCACAGGAGAGGTGAGCAAACGAATTGGGTAAGGGTGGAAAGAGCACGAAAACACTGGGCCACGGGAGAGAGAAGTTGGCACTCGAGTGGTGTGTACTACCGTCTCTCTCCTTCTTTCCGTTTTCCCGCAGCAAAATTAATCGCATCATTATGAATTATTATGAATAATAGCAGCGGCCTGTCGCGAGCTTCTCGCTGTCTGGTTATTAATAGTAATGACTCGGTGTGAGGCTTTTCCACTGGCCAGGGGGGTGGGAGTGGAGGAGGGGGGGCTGGGGGTGGAGCAGGATGGGTGGGGGTGGAGCGGGGGCAATAGGGATACGAGGAGAAAGGGAGAATTGAAGTGGAGTGGGAAAGGGGATGGAATTGTGTCGCGTGAAGCACGCACCCGGTTCTATTTCTCGTTGGGTTCCAACTGCCAACTAACCTCCATGTCCGCTCAATCCCTTTGGAACAAACGCGTCGATATTCTCGTGTGTGTTGGCTCTCTCATTGCTCCGAGGCCTCGCATGCTCGCTCGTGCGTGCTCGTGCATCTCACCCCTCGGCCACCCCCGCGGCTATACAATGAGGGAGAAAAAAAAAGGGGGGGGACAGAAGGGAAAACATCCGACAAAGAGAAAGGAAAAATCATTTTGTTTCTGTTGGCTGTCGGCGTTATTCATACATCTTTGTAACTGGAATAAACATCCTGACCGCGCGGTGTACATCGATATTTTGATGTTGGCTGTACCAAAGCACTGGTATGCCACATGCCAATGGAGAATATTTGGTCCAGTATCGCAGGGAGTCGGGGCTCTAGCGTATGTCGAAATGCCATGTCAAGTGTACTTGAAGAGCAATACTTCTCCAGGGAAAACTGCGGGCGGCTTGTCAAAGGGTCCTTCAACGCAAAGAGTAAGCCGATCTGGGGGGCGACGAAACGAGCACGTATCCGATGGCCATGATATTAAATCCTCCTTTAATATCTTATAAGCTTTGGTCGCATCATCTGGCTTTACTCGCTGATATTTTCCCTCCATCAGTGATGCTTTTGTTTTATTCTCTTTTTCATTCTCTCCACTAGGTTTACACTCCTGCTTTCATTCTCCAGCAGCTCAATGAGGATGGAAATTGTTCTTGACGTGTTCATCCGATAAGCAAATAGAGACTGATGTATTTACTTCTTCCAGGGTAAATAGACATAAACATATCCGCTTGTTGTTTCCCTCGGTATCAGGTACCTTTGGTGAAATTAGCTCGTTATCGCATCAATGTCGACGTTGTTCTTATCTTCTCATCGTGATGAAGGACATGAACACGACCCAAGGAGGATAATTCAACAATGGAGAATGGCGAAATATTTACTTGTACATTGCAATGCAAGGTAATTAGAATTATTTTACTTTTATCGAAATTCCCACATTGGGGAGAATAGTTATCCACCAGCTGCAATCGAGATTTTATCGTGGTCAGTCACGCTTGCCTATACCAGCCCAACATGCTCTCACTGAAATTATCCCTGAGTATGGATAACGTGAAATTGCAATTGCTCTCTCGGTTAATAATTTCCGTTTCTCATTATCTCGGGCGTTATTTATTCAGACTGTTTTGAAAACCAGTGGTTTTCCGATGGATCAGTCAGACGGAAAATGTCGGCCACCGATATTGCCGACGGACACCCCTGGATTCTCCACCTTATCAGCGCACGATGAAATGCTGGATTCTCTCTTTTTCCTGGAATAATTTTCGGCTGGCGCCATCGGACGACAGCTGGTGGAAACTCAAGGCGAGAATCGCCGACGGGGATTCCCGGAGATTTCTCTGAATGGACTACGTTGGTAGTAATAAATACGTCCCTCGATAACGAGCAGAGGGAGAGAGCCATGGTTTATTGGAATTTATGGAAGGGTTAATGGTATGTTTAATTTCTTATCGAGAAGGCTTAACAAGTTTAATGAAGCCTTGTCCTATGTTTAATGATGGTGATATCGAGAAGAATGTTTTCATAACACATGAAAGAGCTTTTTCTCATTATTTGTGCACAATTGTTATTTTAATTATTCATCTGCTTTAGAGGTCAAGAAAGTTAAGTGGTAGCATTTAGTATCTTCTTTTCCATTTAATTTATGCCTTAAAATATTTAAGGTTTGACTGGTCAATGGACCAGGGGATAATGTAGAATAAAAATATTTTCAATTGTGTCATGGCAATTTCACGAGCTCTAGAATTTCTGAATTTTCAATTGCATAATAAAATAATATACATCGCCTGGATCATTCGGTTTTATCCCATTTTAGATGTGTGAATTTATAAAAAGGAGTAAAAAAAATCTGGAAGCCAACATGCAGACTTCTCTCAACGTCACTTCTACCAGGATAGATCCGTGGACAGGTGGCGGGGGGTTGAATCGATACCGCCGCGATACAACGATGTCTCGAAACTCGAAACAGCTGTGCGCGCGCAGTCAAATCACTCTATCGAGCCCACGAGACAATATAAGGTGAAATGCGTTGACTCTCATTCAGTCTCGCACTGGTGATCCCTTGAAAAACTGGGGATGCAGAATAAACAGTGAGCATACGCCAGAGACAAAAATACAATGAAAGAAAGCAAAGAAGGATTTTGCACTACCCCCCAGCCAACACCCTCCCGGAAATTCTACCCCTCAGGATAGAGATATGCAATTCAATCATCCGACCATTCACAGTTTCATCATCCATGAAATTATCCGCGGGATAAATCATTAACCATGCAATTATCGGCATATTCATCGGTTATTCTAAATTCGAATGGCATCCTCGCAATATTCAATAATATTGCCAAATTAGACAACTTGAGCTCCGGTACTAATTACGAAAGTCACTAAGAAAATTTACGGGGTGATATCGTAATTTTTCACAGATAATTCAGAAAAATTTCGATATTACGGAAAAGATGCATAATTTATCTTGATATATATTTCTCTCTGTGCACACTTGTTGGAGACATAAAACTCTTCGACATCTAGAAACTCTAACAGTGCTTTTGATCTTCCGACTGAACAGGTGCGCAAGTACGCACAATTCGATGGGCAAAAGAGAGAGAAGAGAAAACGTCGGGTACAGAAACAATGCTACGCTATTTAACCCACAGGGATTTATTCGAACACATACTTGCACGGTGGGTAAATGCGCTTAAATCGTAAACATCGCTAATCCTAGAGAATCCCTCCCAAGCTTACGCACACAAACAAGCTCCATCACAAACACAGTAAAGTCCGGGAGCTGTCGTAGAGTGACAGGGTGGGCCATTTATTTGTTGTGATTGTGCGTGAGTAGTCAGGGTAGACTACAATCACAACAAATAAATACCAGAATTCAACTGGCAAACAACGGATAAGGTGAGAGTTGGCGATACCAGTGAAATTCTCAAATGAATTCTTTCTCTTTTTGATATCGACGATGATTGGTTGATCGACGCTATCCGGCATGGCTCGACTAATTTATAGCGGAACCAGCTTCCAAAGAGAATGAAGAAAGAGCCCGTAACATGACTGGTGTGCACGCCTGCACGGAAGGGAGTGAAAGACAGATTAATGTGGCCCTGTCACCGTTCGAACAAAGCTCTGCACAATGGACGGGTACATCGGAGAACGCCACCACTGGTCACTCTACTTCAGAGGGAGGTGCAATGTTCGGGGCTGCATATAGTGCGTCTGCATCGATAGACTCACACCATCCGAGCCATTATCGGTGGTGAGTATTCAGTACTCCGTCATTACGCGAATCTGGCGCGAGTGTTAAGTGCCATTTTTTTTCAGGCTTTTGCGTCGAGAAGCATATTCAATAAACATTAAATAACCTTTGTGTAATTTTAGAGCAAAAAGTGGTTAGAGAATGCTTTAGGAAATTAATACGGATTCCCTTTTGATCATACACTTTCATAATTATCGTTGAATTGTATTAATGATACCATTTTGGCAAGAGTTTCAAATTTAAATGCACGTGATTGATCGTTTTGATAGTGATTGCTGGAAAAGATGAAAATTTGATAGACGATTTTTCCATTGGATAAATAATGACAAGGATATATTGATATTAAATTGATTGAAGGAATAGAACAGAAACTCACGGTATAACTTTTCAATGACCGAGTCCTTAAGATCCGGAGGAAATTGCCACATAAAATTTCTAACAGTAGCCACATCAGTTGATGGTAGCCAGCAGTAAATCAGTTAAAGTAATCCAAACGGATTATACCCTGTGTCGCCTGAACATGAAAAAAATCCAGCAAAAGATGTGGAATTTCTCAAGGGTATGTGCGGCCACGGTCTGGCTGGTATTTTCTCGTGGAGACTCCATTAAATCACGGCAAAAATCTGTCCCATGATAGGTCGTGATGCGGGAGAATAAAGAGGGGCTTATTATAAGCGACGGTAATTCCCGAATAAATAACGATGCGCGGGCCGTACGGAGATCCGCGGCCGCTGGTGGAGACTCGACGGAGGGTCTCACCATTAGTCCCGTCCGTTCCTAACGCTCTACTGCGTTGACTGTGGGGACTTTTGGGTTTGAACTTGAGAAGGTGGAAAGAATAGGAGGGAAAAGTGGGGTGTGTAGGTGGTTGATTTATTTTGGCGCCGCAAAGATCTAGCTCCGCGCGTACGTGCCCCGTACCTCAAATTACCGACTTATAAACTTCTCTCCACTCCTCACCCGTTCCTTGCTCCTCTTTTCTTCCACAACCCGTACCTCTTTCATCCGACTCCGCCGAATGGAGGGTGATCCTTATATCACCATTGTCCTTACCTAAAATCACAAATCATAGAGAAAAATCGTTAATAAGGCTGATTTTACCGTTGAATATAGCATTGTTATGTTGGACAAATGTTTTTTTTTTTTTCAACTTGTCTCGCGCAGTGAACGATAAATTTGCTGTGATGAAAATTCATTAATTTTGGTCGTAGATGAGAATTTTCGTAATTTTCATGCAAATCCGGGGGTGCTCCCCTTCTTCATTGCTTCATGAAAAGTCGCTGAACCGGGTTTGAATTCAAAAACGACGAGCACGGGGAATGATAGCAGGAAGACATCGAGGGTGCAAACTTTGTTACGGAAATTAAAGGAGTTTTCTGGGCATATATATAATCATATTTATACTTCGCGAATTTGCGTTATCATCGGACGATTTCGGGTGGTACAAATCCTTGGACTTGTGCATAAAAAAAAATGAATTATTGCAGGTCTAAAACGTCATTATTTCTAACTTGTCATGAGAAATTGGAATTAAATACAATTTAATTTTTATCGTTTTTATCTGGAAATTGAGAATTATTATGTTTCAATTTTCGTCTCGTGTCACTTTGTCGTTGATAAAAAATTGAAGCTTTCACTTGAAATATCCAGTGTAATTTTGTAACAATGTGGTATGGCAATTGAACAGCATTAGTGTCTGGGCTGTCTTGTACCCACACCACTCAAGCCATTATCAGCGATGAGGATTCAGTGCTCTCCGATCACGCTCATCTGCTCCGTGATTTAAGTGGAACATTTCGTCTGATCTCCCCTCGCCTTTGGTTATGGATAGATACGTCAATTTTCCATTATTGGCACTACATCAGTAGCAATAATCTGAACGGATTATGTGTACCCCATCAATATCCCCAGTATCTTTTCTACTTCATCTCGATGATTCAAACATTGTGCAATTCATAACACTCAGAGCCAGTGGAATAGACCAACATTTTATTTTCCCCAGAAACTCATTAATAACTCGAAAAAAATGAAACCAATTCCGGAATAAAAGAATCAAGAATTTTCCAATCCGTTTTACAATACTATCCATATACTTCTCGATCATTTTTATCAATTGATAAAAAAACTTGATTGGATATAATCTTGAATTTTTATTTAATTTGCAATTTAGTATAATTTGATGCGGAACTTTTAAATCTTCAATTAAAAAAAAATCGGATGCTGAATCTTCACTCCAGTTGTTCCGTCCCGTAAAAATCCTGAGATTAAAAAATGAAAATTAACATTCCCCCGGTTGACTCACGAGCAATGGATCACGAAAATGCTCGCTATAAATTAATATTCCCATCCGACAAACAGTCCAATGACAAACGGGCGAACCGAATGAGAGATTGATCTAGATCTCACCGAGTTGTTCGTGATTACGCACGCTCATACCAACGCCCGACATAACCCCATAAACATTGACTGTGCACACAATCCCTTGCACACTCAGCCTATCCGTTTTTCTATTTATTCAGTGTCACGGGGGTGAACGAAGAGTTTATCCGATACGAAGAAAAAGGATCAGAGAGAGGCCCTCTGTGGATGCACGGCACTGAGGAATATTACCTCACCTCCTTTTTACCTCTTTACCTTCTCAAAGAGGCTTATCGCATTCATGCAACATTACACGAGGTTATTTACCGTATCCTCACGTGTTTTCAATTTTTGGCCGAGCGCATATCCTTATTGATGGGCTTCTGCATCGTCTCACGTTAAACCCCTTTCCCCATCCGACGATCTATTTCCCCCGGGGGCAAAAGAACGATGAAGAGAAAAAACAATTACAGATGGAACTAGCCGTATCCTCAGCTGAATTATTTCCACATGAGACGGAATTAACTGGGGACTAGGAACAATCGGTTGCGTGGAAATTAAATTTATTAACCTTCGCTTGATCCATCGCAGCTTCTCTCTGAGCGCAATTGAAACCCGTAGTCGAGCAAAAAATTGCTGAATGTTTCACAAAAAATGGAAGAACTGCACTGCCATTTAATGAATTTCGAAAAATTAGAAAAATCGGTCTTTAACAAAAAAGCTTTGACTGATAAAAAAAAATCTGAAAATGGTTTTTAATGATTTAGCATTTTTTTTAGATTGATGACGGAATATTTTTTTGTTTGAGATAAATAGTTATATTTTTGTCTGACTGCTGCAATGGCTGGAGCGGAAGTGGTGTACCTGATACCTGAGGATAGCCCCGTGGCTCGTTTACTACTGCATTATACTGCAGGCTATCAGCCGAATTGAAGCATAGTCATTCCGTGTTTGTGAGAGACTGGTGCCTTCGCTATTAAAGCGACGAGAGTTCACAATGATCAAAGCGCCACGCAGAGAATGCAATTGGGTTTGCATATTCCACGATGCAATCGATTCTCAATGCCGAGCTCGATCGGTCGGTGTCTTTCGCACCCTCTACTCGCAGGCGCAAAACCGATTCCCGATGGGACATTTGGAATAAATAGAATGTGTACAATTCCCCCGGGGGTTAGAATATATTTCAACCTCTTAAATTCCCTCATTCACCCCGTCTTTTTTCATCCAATTTCTCCTCTGAATCATGACTGAATTTAATCATGCATATTCCATAAATTACTCGACATCTTGAAAAATAAAAAAAAATATATATAATAATTCACTGGGATAACGTCGATATAGCGGTGGTTCTCGCACCCACTGTCGATACCATCTGCACCGCATATTCATAAATCGGATTTCCCATTTGCACACGCCGATGACAACCCAACGGTATCTGGTACAGGCAGTGGGAATAAATAAAATTTGAAAAAAAAAAATGTGTGTTCGGTTGGGAGAGAGAGCAGACTTCAGAATGCTCCCCATCCCTGCACGCTTTAACCGACGCCCAGTGAAAAAATAAACACTCGTTTGGGATCGGTGGGAACACCGAGGCGTAAAAATTCTGGGTGATACCGATCAAGCCTTTGTTACAACACATTTATTCGGAGAGAACTTGAAGAGCGACCGAGACGATGACGAGATTCTGAAGAGGGAATGGTCATTTCATATCGCTGAAATGATATTGGTGAAGCCAGTGATGTCGTATACCATTTCCACCGGGGGAAACCGGCGGGCAACTTGAGTCCCTTATGAGAACCGCCATGTACACGTTCCAGAGACTTACTAGGTTTCTATTTCATTTGAGCACAGGTAATGACTCAAGGGGAATGATCTGCGGTCGAGAGGAAAATTATTTTTTTTTGTCACCGATTTATTTCTACTATGCGCACTACTGATAAATAAATAATGAGTGAATTTCAATAACTGCCAATGGCTGATCACACATATCAGAGGGGATCAATTTAAATGGGAGTTACTTGAAGAGGATCAGGAGCCTGTGACAGGTGTGAAATGCCCATTGTCCGCCAACAACATTTCGGAATAGTACATACACACGTACCGCACAGTGGAATTTTCCCCTGTACCTCTTTCGCCCGGTTTCACAGCGTCAATTGAACATACAAACTCCCACACAAACGCAATGCATGCACTTCAAAATTCACCCACACTCCATCATTATCCCTCCACAGATGAGCGCTAACTGGGTGCCAGGGTGGAAACCCAAGGGGGGGTGGGAGGTGGGGTTATTGTTCGATGGTGTTGAGTGCTGTAGTTGCGTTCTCCATGGAGAGGATGAAACTACGGTGAATTGATCCATTCACTGATTATTCTACACCACTAATACAACCATAAATTCGTAACAAGACAGAGATCGGAGATCACTGAATTCCTCACTCCTACCCCCTCAATTCTCCTTGTCCGCAACATCAATAAGCGTTTCGCTTAACTTGACTCTTACATTTACAGGAGTTCTCACCGGGCGGGTAACACGGCCACCCATGGGAATGAACTTTTAGCACGAAGTATTGAGTACGATGGGTTTCTCGAAAACCCGATAGGTTTATATTCCCGCAGGAGGATTGCGGCGAAAACTTGACGTTCAACCGTCCTCAAGCCTCGAATATTAGTAAGTGCCATATGCCAATTTACTCATTGCATTAATTTTTTTTCAATCTATTTTATATTTTATTTGTATTGTCTTCAAATCCTCGCTGGCTGATGAAAGAGTGAAGGGTGATTTATTTTTAATACGAATATTTTGATCGGTCGGGTATTGAATTTTTTCCGTAGCTCTCATCAATTCAGTGATACGAAAAACCTTATCGTTTTCAAAACACAAAAAAGAAAAAATCGAAGATGATAAAAAATAGTAGATCCCAACAGGAACATAGAATCCTTTAATCCCCAGTTACACGATTACTCAGATATCAGAGCGGTAGTTGATTGGTTAGGAGGTAAAATGGGCAAAAGGTCCTTATCTCTTGGAGCACCCAATGCTGGGAGAAACATCCCTCGTAAATATAGGAGGTTACGTATAAAAGCCATCCTTTTGATTGAGTGGGCTCTCAAGAACCTGAGTTCAAGGAAAAGAGCCATCTCTTCGACCACCGCCGTACCACTGGGCGTTACATCAGTATGGAGAAAGTGAAAAAGATCCTCTACGATCCGGCATTATATCCACGCGCTCGATCCCTTCTTTACGATCTTTGTTTTGTCTCACGTCTCAGAATGACCGGAAATCCCTAAAAGATCGTCTGTAAAAAAGGAAATAGAACTTCAAGTTCTTAAAAATAAAGTCCTCGTCTTTATTTTATCAATCGTCAAATTTTCTGGATGAACTTAAAAAATTTTCCAATCGTAAATTTTAAGATTTTTGAACTTCCCATTTTTGTGATTTTTCTTATTATCGACGCTGCCGTTTCTCTTGCAAACAATGAAGAAAATTTCAATTTTCTCCAACATTGCAACGATTTCCCCCGAACTGAATAAGTCTCCGGGATTCGTTGGAAAAAATGCTGAAAATCCTTTCCCGAACCACCGGAAATAACTTAGCATTCTTATATTGTACAGCAGCTTACAAACCTTGTTAAGAATTTCACCATGGCGTCTTACCTAGGTTTCCCCCCAGCTTTTAACTGGTTCTTCCCCCGCCCATCCTTTCCACGGATGTTTCTACGACTAATGCACAATACGATGCCACTGGGTTGCTTGAGGGCGTCGATACGTGCTCCTACGCGGATTCCACTGCCTTGTGCACGTTTGATATTTGCGTCAAAGGAAATAGAACACTGTGTATTCCCCCAGCATTCCACCTCGATTGGGGGAATATTGGAAGTTCGGGAATTCCTTTCGCCGAGGAAATTCATCGCCTCCTCTGTATTTTCCGGGAACGCTCCGAACTTGCACAAAAAAGCCATCTCCTTGGCTTTTGTATCCTCATTCGTTTCTTTTTTTTTTCCAACTAGGATCCGAAGAATTTTCTCATTCATCCCCGGTAATTCCTCACCCCTCCTGTATTTCCTGTTACATCGAGCAGACAGTGTTATCCATATCGTTATGCTCGAGAATAACTCGAGGGCGTATAGAAGGAGGGAATATTGCTCGAAACCTGAGATCGGTGAAAGCAGTTCGGGTTTACATGTCTTACACCAGATGAAAAAGTATTTCAAATTACAGTGGGAATATAGTGAAATAAGTGCTCAACATGGATCCATCTCCGAAGCGAGTATGACAGTTCATTATTTATTGAGAGAACCACTCACAAAAATTTGTCTCACAAAAATTCACAATAACTCGTCATTATTCAATTTCTGCACCTGTAGTCACTGAATTAGAAGTTCGGGAATCATTTCGGGAATTTTATAGTTTTAATCATTATTTCTTAGGGTGTTTGATGGAGTAGTATGTATTCTAACGTATGGGTTCTATATTTTGGGAATAGAAGAGCTCGAAAAATGGTGAGTGTCTCGTCTGGTGCGGTTCGCATATGGTATCAAGTCACTCCTTCTGGTGTTTACTAAAGCGTTATGCCCGGTGAGAGGATTCGGTGGTATGGGGTTGAAGCCACGTGCATAGAATGAATAACTTGTGTTTACTCGTGAATTCCTAGACGCAGTTGTGACTGCATCGTTGAGTTTTCATATTTATGCGCTGGTTGAGTGTATCTACGCATTACAGTGAATTAGACGGTGAATATTTGAGCGGTACATTTTAAAGAAATTTCATATTCACCCGGGTTTACGGTTCTCCTTCCTCATTCGACATTTAAGGCAACCGTAACCTCTACAGAGACTCGGGTTATGCTTCCCGTGTGAGACATTTTTGTCTTTTTTTCCTTTTCGGCATAACAACGAATGATGCTCTGTATACCGCCTATCATAAAACACTTTTTATTTCGTCAGAGCCGCTTTAAAATTCCCCTTTAGAAACATGAGGAAGGTAAGGAGTAAGAAACATCGGAACGAATAACGCAAGATGAAAACGAAGTGTGGAGGAGGATGGGTTGAGGGAAAAATGAAAGGGAGAAATACAAGCGGTTGTGAAGGAGAATGGTGTTTTTCTGATGTTGAAAAAAACCTATGGTGTTTCGAGCACGTCTAGTTGTGAATTCACCCAGAGTCCTCATACATATGGGAACAATTTACAAAAATTATTCCTGTACGGAGGTGGGGTGAAAATACTTTGAGAGTTTTGTATGAATAACTTGTAGCAGACGTCGCAGATGTGCGTACGTGTCATTTACCAGGGATTCAACCCAATTTTTATTTATTTTTTTTTTTATTCGCACGTGTGGACCGATGTGTGTGGATTGGACAACTAGGAAACAATGGCTCTATTAGGAGTTGGGTCTCGAGTGGAAAAAAAGGAGGAAAAGGAGGAAAGAGGGAAAAGGGGGAAAGGAGGAAAAACATTTATCGGGAGAAAATACGAGGAGTCTCGGATGGGAGAGAGCGAGGATTGAATTTTTCGTGCTTAAAGGTCGATTAATTTAGCCGCAGAGGAGCGCCTCTGCCGTTGGGAGCGCCCTGTCAGGAGCACTGATTGAAATATAGGGCGGAAAAGCCTCGGGCCACGAGTTCCCCGAGAGTTGAGCGTAGGCTAGAGTCACCCGGGGTAAAAGCACACCCGGGGGTGGAAGCGAGACGCTCGATTTAAATCAGCCCGCAGCACCCTTTGGGCGATCCCTGAATAATTCACTATCGAAATTGTGGCAAGGCAACCCCCTATAATCGGAGACAAGACCCCGCCTGCTACTCTAACACTCTACCGACTACAATCGCCATCCCAGACAGCTCACAAACGCCCGATCATCAGTTACAATGCTTTTATTTATGTTTTCATTCTTCTTACTCGTTTTCAAGGGGTGACTTTTTATTTATTTTTTTTTTGGCCGCTGTTTTTTCGGTCAAGTCTTTATGCCAAATTTCTCATCATCCTCTCCGGTGGTTGATGAGAAGGGGGGGAGAGGGGCAAGTGATCGGTTAAATTGCAAACTTGAGGTTTTGATATTTTACCTCCTGAGGAAATTTCACTTTGTGCTGTACATTGAGGAATATTAATTTTAGAACAATTTTTCTAGTCTCAGGTTGATAGAGGTTATTCACACCCACGTCGGACTGGAACGTTTTACCTTATTGCACAGCTCGTGACTCTTGTCTCGTGTCTCGTGTCTCAAAATATACGGGATATGTGGGGGCGAATAACCCATTGCGCGAGAAATATATCATGAATTTTCTGGAATTTCTAGGGGCAGATGGTGGAGTATTGATTCTGTGGTATTTCAGTATTATGAATTATTTCTCTCAGGCCATTTTATAATTTTCGTTATTTTTCAGAGTTTATGAGATATACTAATTACAGAGTTCCATCAGAAAAAATTGTGAAAGGCAGAATAAACCATTTCAACGAGAAATGCCCGAATACAACCATCAGAGGCAATATGAATATGTAATTATAACGAATTACTGCATCAACCTCATTCCAATTAACTCCAGTGTATCATAATTAACACTAGATAAATTGTACTGAGTATCTGGTGTGATTATAATAATCAAATAACTCCATGAATTGATAATAATACTGATTTCAATAAACAATAATTATTCCTCAGTGGGTTATCCTATTAGATTTTTTGATAATCGAAACGAAGAAGCGGAAAAAATGGAGGAATTGGTGGCTAACATCGTTAATTCTGTCGTAGCATCGGTAAAACTTTGCAATGAGATTTACCTGTCTTCATAAGGTAAAAAAACTAATCCATTCGAATTTGCAATTAGCGTGAGTGTGGGGGTGCCAGGGGACAATAGCTCGTTTGTTTTGGAAAATTGCGTTAATCCACTGTGGGCCAACCGGCTGATTTTGTGAGTGACACGGCAATCACGATGCAATCACACCCATCCCGAAATCTCATGTCCAAACGGTGCCAAATACCCGAGTCTCATCAGTTTCATCGCGACAGGATCATTTCCATAGTTTTAAACCCGAAACCTCCAGCTTACCGAAGCATCAACATTTTATTCTACCTCCGGTTGAGTGAAAAAAAAAATTTCAAGTGTCATCCCCGTAATCATTTATTAATTGGCAAGAAAGCCGCACGTCATCACGGAAAATTGCCGGGCGTATTCTTCAGCGGAAGAAGCCATCCCAGCGATGTCCCAAGCAAGCCCACAAATTTCATTAATTTCGCGTTAATTAATATCATTTTCTCGGTGATTAATAGTTCATTTTAGCCACCCCAACGATATTTTCAGGTTTAATACGTGGACAGGATAATTGCAACGGATAAAAAGAGATGCTGGAAGGGGTGGTGCCAATCGTCAAAGCTGGAAAAGTAATTTGAGCGAGAACTTTTAACACTTCGCACGAATATTGGAAACGTTCGCGGTATATGAAAAGGATGAAGTCAACAAAGAGGCAGATTACATCGAGTGGAAGTGCAAATACTTTTCCGCTATGCAGAAAGCGAGTGGAGAGTCAATATAGGTTTGAGGGGTGGAAAGGAGAGGGGAATTACCAAGCTGTAGAGTACAGACACTTTGGAGACGCTGTGTTCTTCAGATTTCCAATGCCCTGTGTGCATTTAACCAGCCACGTCCTCATCCAGCTCCGGGGCTGTATAGAAACCGTGAACATACAAAATATTGTGTATGCAGCCGGGTTTTCCAGCATAAAATATGGATGTATATAAACTCAGTCGAGTTTTCATATAAGGCCTCTACTGGCAATGCATCATCCCAGTATAAATCACATTGAAAATTTATACTGGGGTGTGTAAGAGGTTTAGTACAAGTCTGACTAAAGTCGCCGAGAATAATCTACAGCTTTCATCGAAAGAAAATACGCCACACTGTTAATTATTGTCAGCAAGAAGTTATGCTTCATATTGGAGGCATGTTGGGTGCTTTTATCGGTGGATTGGAAGGTAGGTAAATCATATTTTTTCGAGGCTTAAATCACCACCGCTCCGCTCACCATCTAAATTTTGCGAGGGTTACTATATCTGATGGCATGACTCCTGATTGATCTTTTTTAACAGATGGGTAATTTTTTTATAAGAGAATAAGAATGCCCATTCGGTTTGAGAGCCACTCACAACTCTCTCGCAATCTGTGTGAAGAAAAATAGAGAGAGATAGTTATAGCATTGGAGTATCCAGCTACATCCAATGCCAGTTTCTGTGGAAAGATGAGCCTCGTCGAGTTTTAGGTAAATGATGGTGGTTGCCATGAAAATTTAGTGGTGCAATTTTTCGAAAGGCTACCGTCTTCTCAGCTACCCGAATCTCTTACCTCCTCTCTTCGGTTATTCCTCGTACCTGTCTCTTTTAGCTCCACCGTTGCGCTTGGTAAATGATTTGAGAGTAAATTGCAACGTAGAAGGATAAATTCCCTATCCTTAAAAACCGTTACTCCGATGTGTCTGGTTTTCCTCATTGTACAACAGTAACATCTCCCCGAGTTTTTCCAACTTTTTCATTATTTTCCTTCCCACCACCATCTACCGCCGGGCATTTGTCCTTTTTTTTTCGGTTGACCTTTTTCCACTGGTCAGATGTGATCGCGTGAATGTCCAGAACTGATAGGAGGGAGCAGCAGTCGTCCTCACCCCGTCTATCCAATACACGAAAATCCTCGCCGTTTTCTGGCTCTTCGTCGTCGAACGCGTGTGATTCAGAGGCACCCGAGCTTTTCTCTGGCCACGTACAAGTCTGTTGTGGAGAGCGCGGTTTGATAGCCATCCAGCCAGAATAACCAATGATTGATTTACACACAAAAAAATGGGGCTAGCAGTGGAGATGGGAAAAAAGCCAACGATCCAGACACTGCACGTCAAGTAGATCAGGCATGGTACAAATTGAAAAATAAGTAACACGTGTCTACACACATTATTGATATCATCGCACGAGAATATTTTGCCCACTCGGTGGTTGGTAATTTTACCATGCGACACTCGTGAAAATTTTTTTCCACTCACAGTGACCGCCGACTTGCGACATTTGATCGATGAATTTTAATATAGATGAATTTATTGTCGCAAATAATAAAACCGACATATAAAAAATCACAATTCAATTGGAATGGCGTCTATGGTGTGATGTGATAAAACCCATTAAACCATATGGAGCCCCTTTTATCTTGGAAAATCAAACCAATTACGGAATAACTTGCGTGAAATGGTTTGTAACTCATGGGTATCGTGAGAGAGATGCAATGGCGGTTATCCGGTGGGTGAATAGAGGAAACACTGGGTTGAGAGCTGAAGCCAATGGAATCCAATGAAAAATGTACCAAAATCGGGTTGATTCAGGGAATTTACTTCTCGGGTGCCAGCGTTAATCTGTAAAACCAACAATGAAAGCCAGGACCTAGAAGGGTGTTGCCTAGCACCAGTACTGATGCCTCCTGCGAGAGTTGATACCATCTCGGGAAAAGCCGCGCATACGCTTTTCCCCGTTTCCTTTACCCCCTTTTCCCCAAAAAGCGAAGCGTATAGTAACGAGCCACTGCATATTCATGACAGAAAACACATACCAGCGGTGAAAATTTAATACACCGTACCGGGTTAACAAATGCTATTCAGTACATGACCATGGATATGGGGCATGTTTCTGACCGCTTAACTCTCCCATCAGGCCATCTCCAAACCGCCCCATGTTACCCGCGGATTTCGCTGTTTCAATGGGCAAAATGGCTTTCCATATGAAAATATAAGATATGAGAAACGTTGGCTCATGTCGGGTTTGGTATATGCATCATATAATATATGTAGCGCATTGCGACATTGTCAGGAGACCCCAGGGTGTTAGACGGGAGGAGAGTATCACCACTTGGAAACACTCACATCCACGAGATGCCACGACAATATCCACCTTTCATCCTTCATCGTCTACCACCTTTTGGTACGCCCATCCTCAGGAGCAACCGTTTATCGCACACACTTGGACACGTACTCGCAAAAAATCACACATTCATAAGCTTTATTTATGTCGTGTACCAATCCCACTCGCTACTTTTCACTATTAAAATTCCACCTTATTGAAGACAGAGAAGTTCCAATAATTCACTCGAATTTTAGTCTACAACTTACATAAATTTGTTTATTTCAAACGAGTGGTAAATAGTTAGTTCTGACAGCCATACAGTTGTTAATTTTATCGAAAACCCGTTGGTACTCGATACAAGTACTTTTCCGACTGATCGAGGAATTTCGCAGGGTAATTACGCGAAATATTTATGCCGCCCTTCGAATGCGTTTCGGCTTTAAATAATTAACACATTTTATAACAAAATTCCTGGCGTTGAGCGTGTGCTGATTTTACCGATAATATTTTAGCTTTGTGCTTTGAGGGGATTCTTTTATGGAAGAAATTCAATTGATACGATACGAGTGGCATTGGATTTTTTAGATCTATATATTTGGTGGAACATACGCTACAGAAATGATCATTGGGGGAGATTGAACACGGTAAACTTTCAGTGGAAACAGCTGTTTTTTTTTTTTACGGAAACGTGGTTAGCATCAATTCATGTGGGTTCGAAAGGTCTCGAATGACGGGGCAATCCTTTCGCTTCGTCGAGTCAGTGGTACGCTTGGCGCCACTGTATTTTTCAACCGAGAAATGAAACGTTGGGCACGTGGAGGAAGGCATCCCAAGGATTTGTTCACGACTTATCTCGAATCAATCCTGTTATGATGTTTGTGTTGGTTTTTTCTCATCCGAGACCTCTGTTCGTGAGATCTTTCTCTGAGATACCGAGTTGCATTCTAAAACCGAATGATCATTTTTGGATTGGGCTATCAGTTACTTTCATATTCCTTCAAGAAAGGCCATCCGTTAGGAAAAACTAAAATTCGTTTGCTAAACATCATCAAAAAAAAAGAATCTGTAAATTCCTGAGACTATAAATTTTCCTCGTTGATACAGTAATTGTTTCTGTGCAGCTTCTGATTTTTTCGTATTTCTGATTTATTATTTTCATTATACAAACAAAATATTTTGGAATAACATTCTGCACAATTACCTTCCCGGAGAAATAAAAAAATTGGAATGTTCAAGCCGCAATTGCACCGTTGTAACTCGACACTTTCAATTAGCCAATCTCCTTCGAGAACAGTTGATCGACCACAAATTAGATGAATAAACATGGGCGTAATAAGACAGATCAGCTTCATGTTATATTCACGAGGGTTCTTCCATCAACTGAACCCATTGAGGAAATCAAATTTCTTGACGGGCTCCGGAAATTGAACGTCTCGCATTCCGAATCTGATCGTCCAAAATCGGCTCTTGAAATGGCACCCGTGGGATTTTACTTTTCGCCCGACAACACTTTTCCCGGGTGATACTTTTTTTTATGAACACTCCTTCTCGTTTTTTTTTTAGTTTGCCCTATCTCGTTTTTATTCGCTCCTAGGTTTCCCCCGGTCGTGCACCTCCATGCCGAGCCGAATCCCAAATGCGGCAGGAGCTTGAAGAAGTGGCTCCGGTAGAGGTGGGACACAGAGGAAAACGTGAAAAAAAAAAAATCCAATTTGATGCCACAGCTTATAGCCCGGTCACGCTAAAACCCCGAGGCTGTTTTTCCGTAGTGCACTGGTAAATAACCACGACGACGGATTTAGGAAATTTCATTTTCGGCCTCCATCCGGTTACTGTTAGCCCCATCGAACATTTCAACCGATTCAATATTGATACGTTGAAAATAAAATTGTTGATCCAACGGAAATGTAATGTTTTGTCCATCCATTTCCATCTTTTATATTTTTCATATTCATTCTACTTTTTGACGATTACTTGCATCCAAATGGAATTTTCGCAGCGCCGCGTTTTTTCATCTCACTTGCATAAATAAATGCCGTATATTGGGAGAAAATAGTTCTATCTTCAATTAATGCAAATACGTCTTGAATTTTTGTCAAAATGTAATTTCCATATTGATTCAACTTGAAAAACATGACCCCATGCAGATTGATCTTTTGGAGTTAGCAACCCCCGCGATAGCTCGTGTGGCAACGTATATATCGATAAATTGGTAAAGTTATGGAATATTAAATGGTTGAAGCCGACTAAAATTCCCGAGGGTATTCCGGGCCATCAGTCAGGTAGGCAGGAGTTGAACGATGTAGTTTTGTTAGATAGCTCTAGGGGGCAGCTGCAAGAACGAAAGTAAACTTGCGGCGTCGTTGCCCAAGGTATAGGCATCTATATCAATAATAATGAGATTTTCTACATCTTCAAGTTTTAAGGTGATTTATGATGATCAAAGACTCGGTAAATTTCACTCAACTCGAGAATAATTCCCAAATGCGTCAAGTTTCTGTGCAGTAATACCCCACGGTTGTTGAAGAATCCACGAGGGACATATGAAATTCACTGAACAGTCGTCAGCGTGAGTAAAAAATTCAATTAATTTTCATTTGATGAAAATTATTAACGAACTGCGATGAGCTTAATGACGAAGGAGGTTAAAAGAATTCAAAGCATGGAATAACGAGTTCATATGAATGATAGGTGAAATGGCAAAGGGAGGTGGAGGTGGTTGAGCCCGCAGGAGGCTGCATACAAATCGTATCACTAATTAGTTTGCCAATTGATTATATGAGGGATATTCGTTCCGCATCTCTGCACTGTACGGGTTTATATGATCAAGGCCATATATCCACACTGCTATAAATATACCATGTATGTATTTGTAGATATACATGGGGAATGGTTAACCGGCGCACTTCCCATTTAATCAATTGCAAATTGTTAAATTTCATTAGTGACACTCGGCGAATTTTACATGCAGAATGTAATTTTGTTTCCACAAATTTGCTGATAGAAACAGCACGTGAATATAGTGGAGCTTTCTAGCCTTTGAAACATTTCTGTTAGGGTTAGCTCAGGA
Organism: Fopius arisanus; assembly: GCF_000806365.1. NCBI lineage: Eukaryota > Metazoa > Arthropoda > Insecta > Hymenoptera > Braconidae > Fopius > Fopius arisanus. The sequence goes on along the minus strand of NW_011887740.1, from coordinate 3,171,765 downwards.
GAAGAGCCAGGTGCAAGGTTCGTTAGCATTTCACGGTGAGACTCGTGTACTTGTACTTCAATACTGTGTACTGGCCTCTATACACGCCCCAGGCCATTCAGAACCTGCACCAAGAACATTCTAGCTTTGTTTGTCTTAATGTGAGAAAAATTAAACAAAAGGAGGAAGTTGGAAAGAAAAAAATGGAGATATTGTACATGGCTGTGGGTCAGAAAGAAAGTGGGCATTTATCTTGGCGAACCTGCTAACTGCTGGCAAATGACGGGGGCTTGGTGTTTTAGCTGCTTGGGATAACTCTCTTGGAATGGAGGAGACCTGGAGTACAGTGACAAACTCGAGGAGGGCGTCCGACAAAGTGCCTGCTTTATATTATTCCTCTGGGTTTTGTTGGTATTACGCTGATTGTTCCGTCTTAGACGCAATATCTATCCTCATGTGGCAACAGAACAATTGCTCATCTTCACGGAGAAAAATAAAATTCTTATTCACTGCTGACAATTCTTGGCTTTGTCATCAGCTGGTGGGGGAATTTCAGGAAATGTTGGCATTGGAAAATCGAACGTCGTATTATTTTATTTTTATCCAAGCTAATCCACAAATTGATAAATTACAACTCAATAATTGCCGAAATAAAAATTTGTCATTACCACTCGGTAGTGCAAATACAAATTTGTCATTTATCCAATTAATCAAGTTTAAAATGCGTTCCTGTTCAGGGGAGAAAGAATCGGGTTAATTTAAAGGCTCCGACAAAGTGGCTTGTCTTCATTATTTCATCACAATAAAACGCTTTACGCAGAAAAGCTCCTTCGGAGACTTCATCGCAATTCTCCTCACCTCCCTACAGTGCACATCGGTTTTCTCAATTTTTCTTTATTACAAGACAGGATCAGACAGCCCCCAGTGAATCATCGGTACACGTATATACGTTTAACGGTGTCACCTTTTATTTGATAATCGGTGAAACTTTGGTCTGGGGTTAATTAATATGACACATTGAATAGAATAATTTAATAAATGGCGAGTTAAAAATTTTTCATGGAGGTCGCTGATGAAAAAGGTAAGGAGAAAATAAAATGGCAGAGAGGAGAGTCGACTAACTCGCTAAAAGTCGAGGAGAGGAAAGTAGTGCTATCGAGTCCGGCCGGTGCACCCCTGAGGCAGAACCTCTCTCTTTCTCTCTTCCACTTTCTCTTCAGGTTCATTCGAAAGGCTCGAGTTACCTATCTTCGCGATCGGGTCTCCAAGGACTATCTCTCCAACAGCCTGACGACTCACAGACATAAACCCCGCACCACTGGAGTAAAACTCTACCTGCGAGGCTCTCCTCGGAATACCTGTTGGGGCTAGAGCCCTTGTATATACATGCAACAACTCTAACCAAACACACAGACACTCACTACTCCTTTATAAGAAGTTGAAATGTTGTTTTCACAATGGGTTATCTTAACTTTTAGTGGCTCCAGCTTTGTTCTACTTTTCGTCATTGTTGAGAGCCACGGAATAAAGGGAATAAAAACGTGCGGAGCCGTCGCGCAATGGACAAACAACGGAACCGTCAATTGACAAAGGAATAGCACATTTACGCCTTGGTGAAAAAGAGGGACTCACAAAAAAAAAATATACCATTTATTTTTCACTTTTTTCACTCCATTTTCACTCTCAAAATTATCGATTTTCAATTGAATCGAATGAGCGACATCTCGAAAGTTCGACTTTTGAAAGTTTTCGGAAAATTCAATTTATGTCAAGTAAATACTTTTTAATTACCCATAATTCAGGTAATTCCATGAATTTAAGAGAGTAATTTTATTGAGCCAAGAATTTATTTCGGTGATTTCCCACGAATTGGGCGGATAGAAGTGACAAATTGTGAAGAATAAAAAACGTGAAGAGCCCCTCAATAAAGAAAATAAAATTGTAGGAATGGTGACAGAGAATTGACAAAGAAATAGCGCACTTATGCGAAGGTGAAAAAGACATGAGGAGAGACAACATTTTTGTATCCCCCTTCCGACACATAAGTGGAAAATGCCGTCGTGAAAACTCGACCTTGCCTCTCCAGTCCAAGAACTATTGCTATTCCAACCACGATTGGGGCTATCTGTTTATTCCGAAACAAGCGTATCTCCAAGTCGACGACCGTCTACATCTCTTACTCCGTTTCCGTTCTCTTTTATAAAATTGATCGTGTCGACGAAACACCTAAGGGACACGTACCAGATCGCAGAGGGAAAAGGAGGTACACAGAGCCATTCCCCCTTTTCGAGGAGCCCCATCCTGGATATGCTATACTCCTCTACTTTGACACTCGACCAAGTACCTCTGGGTTTCCTTCGTGAAAATTCCATGTTCGTAGCTAATGCTATATATACACCGCCCACCCATCCAATACAGCACGCGCAATAACGATCGAAACCCATTGCACTTTTCTTTTTGTCAAAACAAACTTGGAATTTCGAGACTGATGAATGTTAAATCGAGTGAAAAAATTGTCTCCCTCGGGATATTTTCCAACTTCCCTCCGTCTTTTTTACTTGTATTTATGCTGAAGGTGAAATTATTCCTCCTGGACAATCATATTCGGCGAATATTTTATTTCAACGGATTCCATTCCATTTTTTTTTACTATCTCCACTGTCAATCAGTGGTAAATCTAGATTTCATTTCTCTCATTCAAATAACATTTCAAGAGTTATTTCCTCAAACAAAAATCTCACAGACAAAATCCCCCAGAAATAAAGATCAAAGTGAATTAATAAAGTTATATGTTGGACGGTTCACTAACGATTGTCATCTCGCAGATCACTGAACCAAATCGTCAACCCAAATATTCAATCTCTCCATCTGTCTCTTTCTTGTGAATACTTTCGAATAATACATTTCGAATAATCCCCAGCTCAAAAGTCGAGCCACAGCAAATAATACAATAAACAAAACCAACGGATCAACTGAATCAGACGTCGAAAAAAAATAGCTCAACGAGAGTTCCTCTCCTAGCGCAAATAGAATACGTAGTTACTCATGCACATGGAGTGTGACGACACAAAGAAATAACAACAGCTACTTTAATGCGGAAAACAAACCGTTTCACGGGTGATTGTACGACTGAAAATGAAAAAAAAGTGAAATAATTTTTTTTTTGGGATTTTTAAACTAGACTGCGATGCAATTTTTGCAGACGCTCAATTTCTTCGAGAAATGGAACGACTTTTACACGGTACTTATACTTTTCTATTGCTGATGATATTTTACTCTGCGTCCAACACCCTAGCATAACCTTAATTTATTTGAACAGTCGTTATGCAATGAGTGTCCATTGCCGTTGGAGCAATCTGTGATATCATAAATAGCCCAGGGTACCGTGATTCGAGGCCATAAAATAAAATAAAATCACCGCACCCATCCTGATGAACAATGAGGATAGAAGGATAGTCAGACGAGGCTCGTGTGGCTGTTACCCGTCATGTCCACCAATTAAAGCGGCTATGACCTAAATGTACATACAGCCTTGTATACAACCATCATGCATACATAACAGCTGTAATATTTCTCGTATTATGAGTGGATTTCCATCCAACTTTCAACAGATACACGTGAAAAAACACACGAGTGAATTTCAAATCATCGATCCAATTTAAACTTAACGAGAAGTAAAATTGGAAACAAAATCCTTCCCACATTTTTTTAACAGCTAGATTATAATACCTCCGAAAACAAAATAAATGGAATAAATACAGTTAAAAAAATCGTTGAATTAATATCCGCGCTTGTACTTTAATTGGATATTGTCTGGTCGAGTTAGGATTTTAATTTCAGTGGATTGAGTCTCGGAGCAGTCGGGCCACCCATTCATACACATTCGTACACACCGACACACTTATTCTCATGTAATGGGTTGAATTCGCAAAATAGGATTGGGAGGAAAGCAAATTTTCAGCGGCAGTGCGAGAATGAGGATGAGGTGGAAAATACTGGTGGACAGTGGAAAAGAGAGGAAAAAGTGGAGAGGGGGTTGAAGCATGTGTGGCGGTGGTTGGCCAGGCCAACGGTTCATACCGTGTACTTCTCTGACCATACGTGCCACTGCTGGGGGAGCTGGTTATGTGGGTACAGTGCAAGTATATAGGGAAAAGGTGCAGAGGTAACGAAACGCAAGGGGTAGACGGAACTTCACTAAAATATGCTGACTTTTACAGGCGCACAAGTCGCGGGTGTAAAACCGAGAGTACAAGGGAAGTGGGTGAAGGGGGAATGGGGTGGAGGGTGAATTGGGGACATGGTTGGTCATAGGGAGAGGGTGAGGGCTCGACAATAGTCCACGTCCTTGCTGGCTGGTCCAGGAGAGCCTTCACCACAAAGGCTGATGCGGTCGGCTCTCGATTTTGCACTCAGCAGACGTGCACACCTAGTGTCCCCTCCTCCGCAATTAACCACTTCTTTTTTTTTTCTTATTCGGTTTTTATTTTTGGAATTCACAGGGTAGCGCGGTATAACTGGGGCCTCCTCCGTCCATTGTTGTGTACGAACTACTACGGGGCTTGACAGTTTCCGGGCTGATGACGAGCTTTCGGGGAGGAAAATGTGCACTTGGTAAATTACGGACTGCGATGGTTTGAAGAGCCCGGGAGGAATATGGAATAAAGGGGGTGGGGAAGGGGTCATTAATGCTGGGAGCTAGGGGGTGAGACATTTTCGGGAGGAGAATTTGGGGTGGGAGGGATAAAGGTCGTGATGGACGAAAATTGACTCTATTATAAAAATCCAGTGAGTAATTTAAGGTTTCAGTAGTGAAAATTAAACATGCTTGAATTTTCAAAATTGTAACGAATTACGTTAAGTCTCTTCCTCAATTATTTGAAATCCAATACATATCCAAGAAAAGAGTAAAATTGAACTCATCTCGCTCTACCACTTCTCAGCAGACATTATTTTCAGTGTGGAATGGATTCCAAGAGGAGTAAACAACAAGATCGATAGAGTCGAGGAAAGTGACGTACAACTCCCCAGAAATGCAGATTCAAAATGAATAAAACGCCGCCCTTCTCCGAGTTCAATCTCAACGCAATTAAGTTGTTGTCCCTCAACAAGACAAGTGTGAAATAACTACACATTGCACGAGTGCCACAAGGTACTCGGTCCAAATGTTTTCAGTGACAAAAGCGAAAATTGTATGCCGAACAGTAAAAGCGAAACATGAAAGCTCACGGAGTGATGAGACTCAGCGAGTGGTCCGACACTGGCCAGAGTTGGCAAACTAATCGACGATTGTCTCTTCTACACTTACCAGGACACAGTCTGAGGGAGATGGGATGTGCACAGCGGGGGTGTAGTTCGTTTGGAGACAGGGGGTGTGGATGGTGTTGGCCCAGGGGCGAGATGCATGAATATTTGGCAGGGTCGACTGGTATACCTTGTACCGGTAACGCTTCGGTAACGGCCCAGATATGCAAATATATTCATTACGTCGTACCCGCCCCTCAACCTGAGGGTGGCAAAAACCTCGTCCCGCAGACCAACGTACTCATTCCACATTTCCCACCACCCAATCCTCCCCCTTGGCCGCACAATGCATTGAATAGCCGCTCTCCCTGACCACTTGCTCAGCCTGATCACTCTGCGGCTCAAATGCTAATTTTTTCCAACCTCGTATTCTCGTGTCCTCCACATACCCATTGATACCACTAATTCTAACAAAATCGTTTACAATGAGAGGGCATTCACTCAATTATACGGATAAATTATACTGGCTATTTTTATATATTTTAAAACTACAATTTTAATAAAGCCTGAGTCCCCGTCAATCTGCAATAAAAATAACGTGATAATCAATGAAATAATAAATTTTTTATTTCAATTGTTTATAAAGAATGACGAGGCAAGAAAATCACGGAAAAATAACTGAGGGCCATCAGAATTAAACAAGCAACGTAGCGCTAATGCCCCTAAGAACTCAAATCCATTCAATTACCCCATAATCTCTCGTATTTACTCCCTTCGACATGCCTTCGACGGTGGAAACAGTGAAAAGTAGATCATCGAAACGGCACTAATTAGCGAACAAATTTAGCGAATAATCAGAGTCGTCGAAGGCGAGAGTCATCCTCCACCCTCCGACCAACGATTCTGAGTTCACCCCCTCCCAACATTCACTCCTCATCCATTCTCTTTCTCTCCCTGCCATGACAAACCCGTCGACAATAATCACTCGGCGTGCTCGACATTCCAATTTTCATTGCTTTCTCACGAGTGCACTCGCACTCTGACTCCCATGCCACGGTGGAAGTAAGGGTTTCTGTATGCGGAAGAGTTCGATTCCCATTTCAAACTTGACTCAATGCTACTTGAATCGAAGCCCCAGTTAACCGTCGAGAGTTCATATGGCGTGGGTTTTGAAAGGGGAGTGAGATATCCACATGAGATGTGACATTGATTTTCGAGATTCCGATTTAGATAATACTGAAAAACCGGCCTTGGAGATGGGTTACCCCAGCGTAATACGTATCACGGATTTCCGCATTTGCTCTCTACCCATCGTTTCCATATCCCATTTACCATTTAGGAATAGAGAAATGGAGGACGTATACATGTGACAACGTTGTTCCGAGATCCTCAGCCCGTCGTTCTCTTTTGAATCCAAGTTCACAACAACTCTACTCACCGTTGCCCAGGTACACACAGACAAACGATATACACTACATGTACTATATCCCCGAATGAGAATTTCCACCACTCCTATTTCATCGTATAAGCTCGATGCAAATGCTGAATGGAATGAGCAAGAGAGTCAGGGCAAGCGGTTAATTCCTCCTTGGAGCGGACGCTACAATTTTCTACGGCGGGCTGTTTCATTCCCATTAATTTCTCCTCCTCAGTTTTACGTTTTTTCATTATGTTTTGGTTTTTTACATTTAAATATTCACCCTCCTTCTTACCCTATTTTTTTTTTCACCCATCTGTTAATTCTCTCTTTTTGCACCGACAGTCCAACGACTTTGATCCCACCTGCTCTTTCCCCTCATCGCTTTTTTTACCCGGGCTATTTCATAACATCTTCCGTAATTCAAAGGAAAAGCTCGGCTTTGAGCTGCACACTGGCCCCGAGGAAGGGCCCCCCCCCATCCCCTTTCTTACCCCAGGGGGTGGAAAAGCTTTCACGGGTCACTCACGACGGAGTTTCAAGCAGTTTGCCATAAACCCAAGTCGGAATAGACCGTTAACACCCCAGAGAGTGGCGGGGAAAATATCACGTTGGTGTTTTGTGCTCAACGTACCTCCTTGGCACTCGCACTTCCTTATGGAGAAGGTGAAAGTGAGCGTCACCCATAAGATGAAGCGCCAAAGAGAGGCAACAGGAGATGAGAAATACATGGCTATTTCAACGTACTCGGGGAAATACTGGTTAAGATGGGCTAAAGAACCCACCGACCATGATACTGCCTCCAAAGGCTCCGGCAAAATGCAGGCTAAAGTTGAGCGCCAGGAAACTTGCCGTCCCTCGAGTTTGTCCGGTAAAACCCGGAAATTTGGAAACTCAGAGGCTTTAAGCGGTCGGCACTGGAATGGGCACCGACCAAGTTCCTCTCGACTTTCTTCACTTTCTCAAAACTGGCTTTAGCCCCCTCCTATCTGTCTACCAACTCACCACTGGAGCCTATCTTCACATCGACCTCCATAAATTTCAACTTCATCGCCAATAATGATGATGATGATTATCACCATACGAACATACGAAAATTCTCGAATTCTTCTCCTTCAGTTGAAAAAGTCAAAATGTCGAGGAATTCCCCATAAGGTTTGAAAGCTCCCAATTGTTTTATTCCCTAATGGAATTGAATCTCATTCACACAAGGATTCCTCTGATCCACGAAGTGTAAATTGTTTAACAATGGCTGGAGGGAATCGATGGAGCAGTGAGAATTCCTCTGAAATTAATGAAAAATATTCTCAGTAGCTTAATCAATAATTCCCACGGCGCCGTTGAAAATGAAGAAACCCCTACACGTGTTGAACTCATGGTGAGCACGAATGCACGACATTGTCTAAATGAGGACTCCATCGTGGAGAATTGGTCTCTCCTGAGCTCTCTCATCGGCGACGTCGCCCACACAGACACGGGGTTGTTGGAAGGTTTTATAGTGGGCCACAGTACACAGGCCGTTTGGCCATTCGTGCAAACAGTTTTCGAAAGTTTAATCGGCACATCCGTCGACAGGGTGCAGTCACACTGGCACACATGAGAAAGAAAGAGAATAGGCAGTATGAGTACGGGGGTTTGAGAGAACGTGAAAACGAACGAGAAAGAGATGAAATAGATAGAGAAACAGTGGTGTTGGAGAACGAGTGGAGGACCCAAAGGGAGAGAAAAGTTGTTATCCGCTTTTACACGGTAGGTGATAAGGCTGCGATTTGTTTCCAGCGTTCACCTTCACCCACCCTTTCCATTTAACAATGTACATATCCGAATATATGTGTCTGCAATGGTGTGCCACGGCGAATCACTTTGACCCACGGCCGACTAGAGTAGAAAACGTACGTCTGTTCTAAACTTTAATCCACCCCTATATCCAGCCCCACGTTGCCGTTCCAGTGTGTCCCAGCACGTGGTGTATGTGCTGGTGTAGGATCTAAGCCCCATTCCCTCTCAAATTCTCACGTAATAATTTTTCGTCTCTCTTTGTTCCCTTGTTTTTTATTCTCCCCTTGGTCCAACTCACCGCAGAGAAGAGGAGAGTTAATAACGACACGGACGAGGCAGACGACTTTAGTCGACACGCCAGAGTTGGCTTATTGTGCTGTACCGCATGGCCTCACACCAAGTGATGATAAAAGTGAAGTAGCGGGTGAACCTGGCGTGTTGAATAATCCGTTTGAAATTGGTGGAAATTAGCAATTAGCTTCGTGGCAATATACTTGGGATGAGGGGTTGGAATGGTAACTACTCATGGTTTATTGAATTGGTCATTTTGCCAGTGAAGTTTCAACAGATCCTCCACTGAAACCCTCAGTGGTGCAGGTCAGCCTCGGTTCAAACTGGCTAATTTATACATTGGCCAATGTTTGAAATCAACCCTTTGGCCATTGGCGAAGTTATGAATGTGCGACGAGAGGGGAGTCATGTAAGAGGGCACGGGGAACCGAGGCTGGCACTTGGTGCTTGGATAATTTTACCCCTTAACCCATCGTCCCACGCCCATTTCCTCAATCAAGTACTGAGGGCTTCGAATCGATGCGATGCGCAAGGGAAGTGGCCAATTATCACTAACTGCCACACTCCATGCAAGATGTACTCACTGGGTCTTTTCAGTTACTATGGATCTGTTCCAGGAAATTCAGTCACTTGCGATAGAACCATTTCATCAAATTGCCACTGTTCCAGTTTTATTCTTCATTCATCGTTTGTCAGTGAAACGATTTTTTTCCAGCCATGTCTCTAATGCCGACGTACTTATTCATCCTTTATTATTATTATTACGGTATCTAATAGAAATTGTTATTGGTATTTAATTTTTATTTGCACTGCTGAAAGGTTCATATAGTGCAAAAAAATATTTAGGTGAGCATTTCTACAATTTGTAGTGAAAAAATTGAGGCTTTTGATTTTATACGACTTTTGCTATGATGGTGATCATAAATATCGAATTATTTATTCATTTTGACTTATCCGGTGAGACTGGGAAAGTTAAGTCAATGAAAGGGCATTAACTTCGCTCCACAGTTCGTGTATTCAGCGCTACCGTTTGGATTGAGTTAATTATTCAGTGATTTGAAATGCCAGTTTTGAGTTATTCTTTTTAAATATTCAAATTGAAGGTTGGAGCGAGTTGTTAGTTGGTCACCAATGGGAACCACAATTTCATGAGCCTTCATGGAAGTCATTTGGGCTTCTTCATTAAAATTCATCACCTGGTAATTTAATTATTTCACCGTGAACAGATGAAAAGATTCTACAATGTCTGAATCACAATCGAAATATCTACCTGAATAATTCGGAAATTAAAAGTAACTTGACAATATATTAATACGAACATTTAATTTTTAATCCTGAACTATTAGACGTTTGATTTGATTTTAAGTAAATACAGAAAGCTCAGATTGAACTTTGAGATTAATTGGAATTTTTCACAGCAATTTTTAATGCCTGGAAGGGAATTTTTTTTAAGTGCATCCGAATATTTTCGGTTTATAAAAAATTCAATAAACAAAAAATTCGTCGCTGTACTGTCCTCAAACGATCTCTAACAACCTTGAAATGAATTCCCACGTGTACAGAAACGTCGATGGTGATCCCTAGGTCTGATGAATTATTAAGCCGACAAGAAAGAGAATAAACGATATCGCGAACGTCGAACCGACAGAATCGGAATTACAATCAGCTAGCCCTCGTTGAACAGATGTTGAATACATCGAATGCACCAGTGTTTGATACAGTGCAGTGGGCTCATACATGTGTGTAAAATTTCACACCCATTCTCATGAAAAGCCAGAGACACGTCCAGCAAATGCGATGGAGAAACCACAAATATTTAATGCCTAGCCCGTGCTTTGACGCCCGGACACATCGTCTATCTACGATCGGATTGAAATATTAATGTCACATTTACCGTAATGGCTTTGAAATACTCCGCCAGTCTCGACCACTGACAATCGATTAGCATGAGAGATTACATTGACTGCATGTGCACTCTACAACAAAATTACTAAATTAGAAACGTATTTTACCAGCTTTTAGAAACAGCATTAATGTCAATAACCAACGGGGAGTGGCTCATAATCAAATTGAAAATCACTCGTATTCAATTCGTAATACGGCTTTTCCTGAATGCTTCATGTGGTATGAATTTATGACAATTTCAACGATCACAAACTAAAGTTTTCCAACTATTTACGTACCGGATGATTAATTGATATTGGTGGAGCAATTAGAGTCCGTGACAACTCTTCACTCTTCATGCAATTAAATTAAGAGGCATTGTACAGACTTATTTTTGCTGCAGTTCAATTATTTGTTTCGTAGCGTTAAAGATCTTATTTTTATCTTGAAGGTTCAATACTGCTAAAATGTGTGTCACCAATGACTCGTTATTTTTTATGGCCTTTTGCAAACGTTAAACAGACGTTTGAACGCTATTAAGGAAAATTAGAACTTCCTCTAACTTTCCGGCATTGATATCGATTCAGGAAAAAAAGACTCACCAAATTTTTTCCCTGATACTCGAAAGGACGACGATAAGTCTTTCAGAAACTCAGTTTTCCAAGAGTTTCTTCCCGACATATCGTTCTGAATTATTAATTAACTCTCGTGAAATAATTAGAAATGACAAATTACAGTCTTCCATAATTCTGCGAATATGTAATGTATCCCGCTTATTAAAAATTTCCGAAGCATATATGCGAAGTACATGGAAACCTACAGTAAAAAATATTTTAATCCCTTCAGTTAATCTACCATCGATCGCGTACAGCCCCAATGACTTGTAAAGAGCTTTACTCCCCCACCACCATAAAACAGAACAATATATTTTAACAAGTTCACCGAGGTACAAGAATATTACGCTGAATTATTCATATTTGCTTGAATAAGTTTAGACTACACGAAGTTTGAGCATGAGAAGGTCACTATTCTCCAGTACGATCTTGATTATCTCTCTGAGCCGACAGCCCCCTGTCTCCTACCCACAATCTTCTACCTTGTACCTCACCCCTATATGCATCTTTCCACTGTACATGGCACTTTCACCATGTGAAATGCCTTTTTAGAAGCTTCCTAAATTTTTTCCAGCAATATACTTCTTTCATCCCTGCACTCTCGAGGATCGTCGTCGCACCTGGCACTCTGAGAAACACGTGGAAGGCCAGAAATATGAAATTTTTTCAGTCTACCAGTTACTTATCTTCCATTTCCCCTCCACATACACTTCTTTTTGGTTCGTAAAAAAAAAAATCTCTCAGTCAATTCAGAAGTAAATTCTTTCACGAGCTACTGTGATTAAATTTTCTATTTATCTTGAGCATTCTTTTTGATCTCTCTTGGGAGATGTGTATGTGGTACTGTTGGAGCCGAATAACTCTGTCCTTTCGCAATCATGCCGTTTGCGGAAGGCAGCATTGAGAGGGATCTAGCTATGATCTGTAATTACGCTTTCAAAGAGCGATACCGTTTGTATATCTGATAGTCGTACTCCTATGGGAATCTTTTCAATATGATGTATCAAAGAAATCAAAGAAATACCCACAAACCCGATGCTCAAGGGGCGCTTGAAAGCTGGATTTTTACCGAAGCGCTTTCTGGACGCATCATAGTTATATCTTTCGAAAATTTACAATACAAATATTAGAAATAATTGACCACTCGATAAGAAAATCAGTTGGCATATTTTATTCATCTCTCGACAATAATAATTCAATTGATTCACGTCAGTTGAAAGTAAATAAATAATGAAAACAGTGACAATGATAAAAAAAATTATAAAGACGAAAACCCAATTTGAATATCTCACTTAACTCGACACCCCGGAATTTCCTTAATTTTTAATCACCTTATCTTAATTACCCCAAGCTCGACGTTTATTCAAATTGAAACGATACGTTTTTTCGTTGGCACGAGTGCGATAAGACAGTAGACGTGTAAGTTCACGGGAGTTCATCCAATTCTGGCTCTAATTTGTCACTCTGGTAGATAGTATCCATTAACTTGAAGAAGCAGCAAGTCAGACAATTCACGTAGCCAAGTGGATGTATCTCGTCGCGAGTTAGATGTATCCTCCCCATCTGCTGGCCCATCCCCGCGGCTGTCTCCGCCTAAAACACTGGGAAAAGGGTAGCCACCGCCAAGTAAGAGCATCAGCTTCGAAGCGTGAAGAGAAAGGTGTACAGGCCACAGTGGGTTATGGTGAGGAATAGTGGGTGGGGTTGGGATTGTACGGTGGATTAAGCCAGCACAACCAACACCACCACCGTGCACGTCTTCCTCAAGCTTAACGGATGATTAATCTATCTGCACCCTCCGCAAACAAACGTACCAGAGCCGACAGAGCCTGACTGCCACCACCGCTGCGATACCCAAACCCATCAGGTGAGCAACTTTATTCAAGAATACTCAGTGCCCACCTGCAGTACACTCCCGATTTAATCTCCAATTGCACAGGCTCCACAAGGAGAAGCCAGGAAAAAAAAAGAAAGAAAAAACCCCCCCCCTCATTTGCCGGATGAAGCAATTGGAATTCACCGAGTTAATACAAATACTGTTAGCCCGAGTCACCATCATGCATTTGCGTTATTTTTTCTCTCCTGCGATTCAACTCGGTAAGTGGATGATGAAAATAACAGTGAGTTCTCCAGTGGGAGCAACGTTGAGCAGTCGGTTGCCGTGAGCGAATTGGCCTCCAGAGCCAGATACTCGGCTACCAAATACTGCCTGAAGCGTCACACCGGCCCTCTCCACCTCATCTCCCTCGTCACCCATCCTCGAGACAATAGGCGAGAATATTTTCAGGGTCTAGGCGCAAGTGAAGCGACGAGTATAAGACCGGTAAGAGGGATATAAACGTGGGTGGCAGAGAGAAAGCTACAGAGAGAGGCACCAATGTCTTGGCTTGCAAGCCGCGGGGTCCTCCCGTCACCCAATCACGTCCTGGCGAAGCTCGCCATATTTCGCGGGGCGGAGCTCTCCCACTGCCTCTCACTTCCTCTTTCCCTCTTATTCTACTCTTTCCTCAAGCGTTATACTACTCCGACGATTCTCTTACACCCTAGGTCCATACTAGAATCACCGGCTTCCCCAGCCACCATCCAACTCACTCAGACTTTTATCCTTCTGTCCCCTCGGTTTGGCCTTTCTATTATTATTTTAAAACATTCCACGGCCCGTTTCTTGTATCGGTGTAACGACTCATCACCAGTTAACCATCATTATTTAAGTCTGCGTAAATTTTTTAAATCCTCCGTTCCGTTTAGATCACTCGGTTTAAAAAAAAAAGCACTAACAATATGCACTAAAGTATATAACTATATTTTTTAATAATTATATTTTATCTGCGTATAATATATGACTTCAATGGACACACACACAACTTGGCGGACTCCTAGAAATTTCAGGCAGAAGAAATTTCATTAATTTTTTAACTGACGAAGAAACGAGCATGATTTTCCTCTGTACTGCAAAATGGTGGTGGTTTGTGAAAAACTCGTTGGAAGCTAGAGTTTAATCGAATATACCATCAGCGAAATCTCATCACGAATGTATCCATCAAATGAATCAAGATACCGAATGCTGGATGGGGGAGTCAGTGTCTCAGTGACACTGTTGCCTATTTCGAAATGAAAAACATAACGGTATCGTAAAGATAAAGATATATTGCCAGGCAAGAGGACGCTTAAACGCCAGGAGGTTATAAACGACGTCTAACCATAAACGAGATCAGTATAATATCCATGTCACGTTCTGAGTCCTCACTGGAGATTTACCTGAACCCAGTGCAAGCACCACTGATGATGGCTTTCGACATTTCCAGCGTTGATTCGCCTGCACCTATCACCACCCCCTTTCCCTACCTCAGTTTATCGTGTACTTATGGCGTACACATCTCTTCATTTATCCATGTACATAATGTATCCATTATGTCTGGTATCAACATCACGGGAGCCCTTGGACTTTTTATAATCCCTCCTGCTATTTTTTTTTCCTTTACTCTCTGTCACTGCGAATGATCTCTTCAACAACAGTCGGAGAAACTCTTGCGGGTACAGTGTCAGTTATATTTCGTTAGATTGATACATTAAAGTGGATGATTTCTTTATTACAGAAAAATTCCGGGAAAGCTTATGTGCCATTTGTGTATTATTTGCCCGCCACTACGAAGATATCTGTCTCGTCGCGTTTATGTTTTTGTGGGGAATGGGGAGATAAATAATTTCTCGTTGCGAATAGAATTGTTCCTCTTGTATTGCAGGGAAGAAATGGAGGGAAATCCACGGGATGTGGTTTGGAAATTTTCAGCGCGGCACAGTAAGGGAGTGAGAAGATTTTCATTTTGAGTGAAATGTCGGGTTTTAGTCATCTATGTCACTGATTTCCGGTCACACCATACATCGATACGCAAATCATCGATAATGAGTATTTTTTTTCTTGAAATCTAGTTCTGAAATCCATACAGCTCCGAATCGATTTCGAAGTTGACGTGTTTTTGTTAGAATCACGGAGATCTTATGGAAACCTAATGTTTTTTCATCTGTGTAATTTTTGCAGGTGTTATTAGTGCTTTTGGAATTATTAGTAATTTCCTCGTGGATTTCAGTGAACGGTATGACAAAAATTACCGTACTCTACTGGATTTATGCAGATGGAAGATTGCAGGATTGCGTCATACTCAGTTCTGTTAAGTTCTAGAGATAGTCGACTTTATTGTAGTTTTTATTGTGTAGCACTCGAATTTTTAGGAGTAAAGCTGTCTGATAAAGTGGACTCCCCTTCCTCCCAGGATATTGTTGCGTTTGCGCATATAACAAGAAGGCTCAGTCAATTTTTTTACAATATAACATGAAGCTCATGGATAATAATAAAAATTGAAATTGAAACCATCCCTTCGGATGTACGCGAAGAGGGGCGAAGTACCCCATGAAAATTTATTTTTTTAATGAAAAAAAAAAAGTTTATTTTGAATTCAATGAAACCGATATGAACGGGACGTGCGTACAAGAGCAATTCAATCAATGCCTTTTTATTATTGAATTTCAGTTGTAATTTAAAGGATAAAACATCGCGGTTCAACATGATCTACTGAATATTTAGCCTGCATTCCTAGTATGTATATGAATATAAAATAAAAACAACATACTTCTACAATTAACGGATTTTGCATGAGAGTGGGAAATTTTTGTTTTTTACATGGTAAAGACGATACAACAAATACGTAAAGCTGATTACCACTTTCTCGAGCGACTCATACCCCCATCATGTACGAAGATGAATGAAAAACCAGTGGAGACTGTCGCGAGAAGTATAAACGTTAGCTTTCATGTTATACTAGGAGAGATAGGTTGATAGATTGCTCGTAAAAACGAATTTCTCGAGTGGAGAGTAACGCCAGATGCAGCTTAAATAACACGATAAAAAAGGGGATGTGTTAGGTCTGTGCGGAGATACCCTATGTCGTATAATATTGTTAAAAGCATAGAAAAAGATCGTTCTCTACCCTCTCGTGTGTTGCTCCTCGTTTTTGGTTTTTGGAGTGACAGTGACGAATGGCTCTCCCCGGCCATCATCAAAATTTCTTGTCTGCTCAGTGTTACGTTTTGAGAAACTCCTAGTGGAAATTCATCACTAATTGGATGTAGGCAGACGTTAAAATTGAAATGCTATTTCGACGTGGATGAAAGAATTTTCGAGTGAAGTGATAAATACGAGAACTGCGACGGAGTTATACAGCCACTATGATCGATCACCATTTCCCAACGGATTGTCAACTTATAATTGGCACTGCTTAATTATCTCGAATTAAGCCCTCCCCCCCTGGTCCACCGTCGCGTCGACCCGCCATCTGTTTCTTTCTGGTTCCGAAGTAGTGACGGCTCCCCCAGTCCCGTTCCCTCCCACTTCTCTCTCGTTCCAAGTTAACCGAACCTCGAACAAGAAACTTTTGCCTCGACAATTAAGAATATTGTTCGACTTTTAAACATCGACCCCCTCTGGGGGTAGGAAGCGCCAGAAAAGGACAATGACGAGAGGTAGAGGAGATTTCAATATTTGTTGTTGTTCTCTACTTGAAAAATTGAAGAATCGCAAAGTCAGATCTGCATGAAACAACGGAAGTGAGTTCTTCTTGGAATTGCATATTGTTTCAGGTACAATGGGGTAGGCCGGTACTTGGCCAACGGGATAAACCCAATTTGTAACATTTACGTAGGCGAAGTCGCATATTGGTTGAGTGGTTAGTGAACGAGAGGTAGCTTCCCTCCGGGTTATACGGTACCGTGTGTCAGAGGTATACCCAAAAGCTCCACGGAACCGAGTGCTCGGTGGTGAGGTACGGGGAAGGGAAATGAATCAAGCTGAGCAAACATCCAACTTGGAGATACGGTGTCGCCTCTCGCCAGACGGCTAGGGTTGCCGCACGCAGTGGATACCACCGAGAATAGCAAGACTTTTGTCGGGACGCGTTTGCCAAGCGTGCTGGGGAATCCTCTTCGATGATTCCTTTTTCTCTTTACAACGCAGCAATTGCTCCCAGGGCCACGTGCAGAGTTGTTGCTCTTAAAAGGGATACATCTTCCAAGTGCACACGAATTATTTAAAAAAAACATAAAATTGAAATTATTCTCCCGAGACTGAAAAAGTCTTGTTGTACGTGTAGTTGACTGAAAAAAAGCTTTCAACATTTATAACAAATTAATGTAGGTGGGTAAAAGGGTTGGAATTGGCGGAGAAAGGAGGAGTGTATGGTGCGTTGGTTGGAAAGGGGAAAGGGGAAAGGGGGAAGGGGGAAAGGAGGAGAGGGGGGTTGATGTTAGTGTTCCGTCATCGGACAGTGGTCGGTGTCTGGAGTACGATGAGAATGAAAGAGTGAGAGAGTGAGAATGTGAAGGGGGCTAGGTTGCCAGCCGGAAGATAAGGCTTGTACAGCATAGAGAAAGCGTAGCGTCTCATCCCATGGGATATCAGGAGAGTGGCCTCCCCTCCGGTGCTTTAGCCAACCCCTGGGCTAGACCAGACTGGAATATCTTAAACGGGAAGGGACTTTTTAAGCAAAAAACTTTATCGCTCTGCGACGAGCGACGCCAGTCGGCCAACGGGGGATTCCTGTGTGGCTCGAGGCTACTGCCAAAATCTTCAACCGCACGATAAATTCTCCATGTCCTTTGTACATGTATATTGAATCGAGAAAGAGGAGAAAAAAAAGAATGGGAAGAAGAAACAAAACGAATCCACCAGTAGAAATTGAATTGGCCTGTCAAGATGCACCAGAAAAACACCAGAAGGAATGACTAATTCTTCATCTGTCCCGGGTCACGAGTGTAATTGAGACAAATCATTCAATTTATTCATTCAAATTTATTCCCTCCTCCAACTTCTCGGCAGAACCCTCTAGATTGAATGAGCAATACACTCAATCCACTTTGATTACCCCGAATTCCTACGCGATTGCATTGAGACTCATAAAATTCCACGAGGGCATTTTCAATCGTCGACTCTTCCGTGCGCAAACAAGCGATCACGGTACCAGACTCGCTGATAGGAAATAGACTGGGGGGGTATCGGGACAGTTGAAACGAGGAAAAAAAAATATATATATATCAGCGGGGATGAGAATTTTTTAAAACGCCGGCAACCATCGTCTCCTCATTGACATTCATCCGGTGTGGTTGCCTCTGTACGATTGGCTAACTACCCTCGAGTGCGTTTTACGTACATATATACCGTGAGTACACAGTTACGATATATAGCCTGTCGCACACTTTGAGTGGTATCCACAGACTAGACTCGGGCTTTTGCTCGGGGATAATACATCGGTTCGTCGGTAAGCTCAAGCCCTTAAGTACCGTCGTGCCACCCCAGCCTCTTGCCTCCTAATAACCCTCCACCCCCTCGTCACCCCCTCGTCACCCCCTCTGGCCGCCATCACTGTGCGTTTACTCTCCTTGATTAGGGCTTGAGAATAAAAAGCTTTTCCTGTCTGCTCTGTCAAGGTGAACCGCCGAAGAATAAAGGAGCGAACGCCATTCGATCCAACGAAACGAAAAATAAGTCAATAGGGGAGTATTTTAAATTCTTCCAGGGGGACTCTGTGTACATGTCAAATACTTCTCGTCATATTCATTCCACTTTTACCCTCACTAGCATGTCTGTGTTATGGCGTCATTCAGCGAGCTCGGCCAAATTGGAAATTTCTTAATCAGTAATGCGAATCGTAATGGAATTATCCTAATTGCAGGCTGTCTAGAATGGAACACCTGGATAGTGTCTGGAAGTCGAGTGGTGGGAAATCGAGAGGAAGAAGGGTTTATGGAAGACACGCTTTCGTTTCATCCCGCTGTTTTCTCTCGTCTCTCGTGCCTTTTTCTCGTTTCATTTTTATGGTTGGGGAGACACTTTGGTGGGACATTAGACGCTTGCCAATCACCCTCAAGGAGCACCCCAGCGCTCCAAGCTTCTCGATGACTTGATTTTGTTTGCAAATAGTTGCTTTCTTTTATGATGAAATTCTACTGGGGGAATGATTGGGTTTGCTCTCGAGTTTATAACGAATGTCAAGGGTTGATTTTTTTTTACTGTGTGCGGGGCACGTCGTGCACGTGTCTAATCAACATGTCAATTATCTGGAATGATCTAGAATCTCCGAGTGCGGAAAATGAATTTTTTTCCACAATCGTTTTTCATCAACCAATTGTTGATTTCACATATATTCGTATCGGAGAGGATCGTAGAGAGCTGACGAACGTTAAAAATAAGAGTATAATATTAAGTGCGAAATAATGAACGATATCGAATTATTAGTTGAGTCGATCTCTCGGCCATTTCAATCTTCTCCTTCATCAAGCCCCAGTGGAAGACGAATCAAGTGAACGGAAGACGGAGATAAATCAAAAAGCTCGAGGCTGTCGATAAATCCGGCGATTGCGGAAGTTTGGAAAGGATCGGTGGTGGAGTCAATGAGGCCTGACCTGGTGTATACAGGATCAATGCCGAGTCCAAACGGTACAAGTAAAAGGTGATTCTTTCTCGTGGATTTTACGTGGACAGTTGGATGCCACATCCTGCGCTCCACGGAGCCCAACGGAGAGATGTTTCTTCGGACCCCGGGTAATGGACTAGAAGGATAATGCTCAGTATCTTCGCTTCCTCCTCATCCTCTCCCTCATCCATTCCCGAGGGCACGTCGATTCTCAACGAAATGTGTATGAAAATATAACTCGCAATCTTCCACTTTATGGCAACTCAATGGCAAAATGTCAACGACCAACTCACGTACATAAATTCCATGTCTTACATCCAGACTCCCATGACACTACCAGGAGGGGGTTGGTGAATAAAAATAAAAAAATATGAAAGTAAAAAAAATTGAGGCGGCATAGGCGCACTTCGGGCGCAAAACGAGGAGTTGAGACGAACGAGCTGTGCCTTCATAAATAGTTCAGTGCCAGACGTTTCGCGAGAATTTTGCAGGCCAATTCTCGCCTCATACTCGGTAGCCCCTCATCCTCACGGGGAATGAGGGAAAAGGGGGCTGTGTTGGGATTCTCAACGCCGCAGATGAAATCTCCGAGGTGAGAAGATGAGGGAATGGGCCAAACCCACACTCATATTCACACACGTATGTACAACCCCCGCCTTCGTCCTATGGAAAATGGAATATATTCGAGGGTTGAGTCTCGTGAGATATGTGGTTCTGTATATATAACGAATATACTTGAGAATTTGGTTTTATGCGAGGCAGTAATTGCAAAATAGACACGTACTTGGTGCCTCTACTTACGTGTATTAAATCAGTTTCGTCAAACCGTCGATAAATTTCGCATTCATCCCGCGGGAAAAAATGAATGAAAAACTCAAAGAAATGATTACTTGAATTTTCCACATCTCGCAGAATTCTCCAGAAATTGTGCGTTACGGTATAATTATTAAATGCAACATTTCCCTTTGGAAATTTCGAGTCTAATGGTAATTTTCCCGCGACGAATTTCTTGATTTGCATCAAGAACAGAGGTAGAGGTGCTGCTGGCTCTAATAAAAATATAAAAAAAAAATTCTTATTTTGTGAGTGCGGAGAGAGTGGGTGCGTCCTCCTCGGAGGTGAAATAAAATATATGAAATAGGGAAAATGGTGAAAAAAGATGAAGAGATCCGGGGAAAGAGATTCGTAAGAGAGTTCGCGGCTCGACGAGCCGGATGAGCGGGCGTCTGCGAAAGGGGTGTGCAGTAGACGTAGTTTATTCAAACGAGGCAAGGAGAAAGCTATTGAAATAAGTAGGGTCGAGTGGATGGCGTTGGATGGGCCTCGTGGAGAGCGGGCAAAAGAGCGAGACACGCTGATAAAGGGAAAAAAATGTATAAGGGGAACGAGAGAGAGAGGAGGTGAGGAGTAAGTTAGAGAGATTCCGTGGAAATAACGGGGGTGGAGTGGTGTGGGGGTGGTGGGGCAAAAGTAAGGAGAGAATTTTTCTCTCTTTCACTCCTTCTCTCTTCCGGCCCATTGGCCAAGCTCTCGTTTCCATTTCTCTTTTGGGTACTCCTTTCCCTCTTCATGATTTAACCCTACGGTTTGCTATCCCAAACGGCGGAGTCGATGTCAGACCCAAAGGGGAGGAATGAGGCGGATTGAGATTCGCTTTCTGGAGAAAAGTGCAATTTGTCGAAAAGGCCGGGTTTCATGAACCTCGGGTAAACGATAAATGCGCGTTTCTCTGGGGCTCGGTTGCTTCCTCTTCAATGGACGTGCGTCAGTCCGTGAAAATCAACGTGACGGTGGGGGGTGGTACTCCAGAGTGTAGTACAAATGAAACATTCTTTGGGGGAGAATCAGCAAAATAATTCGCTGGAACGAAACGTTCGTTTTATTTCAATAGTTCTTTTTATTTTTATCTCTCATTCTTCTTTCGGCACAGGGACCAGGGAAAATGGAACTCAATTTCCATCAATTTACCAAATTTAATGATTTTCACTCCATAGTTTTGACTACTGATTCATTATGCACTCTATTTTCATTTTCAATTTCCATAATTCAGTTATTCGCGAAATTTTTAGAATAAAAAATCTATTAAAGAAATAATGGACGTAAATTTAGGGGATTCAGTGAAATGGGTGTCGAAGTGGTAAAGAGGATTGGGCTGATATTTTTGAAAATACCAGGAGATATAAATTTGAGTGGAGGATTTCTAGCAGTGAAAAGCCCTCGAACGATGAGAAAATGTCCAAGAGAAAAGGCACACCCTCGGTTGTCATTTGAAAGACCCCTCCTGGGCTCCTCCATCTGCACAAAGGCTTCCGTATCCCCGCAGTATTGTATTCATCTCTCGATTCCGCACTCGATGGTGTCCATTCCATCATCGTAATGGGTACAACTCACATGCCGTAAACCCAGAGCCCCGTAACCTGCTACTTGAAGCTGTACTCTGTGTGCTTGTGCGCGGATGGTTTGTCACAACAAGCCGATAACGCTAGACTAAACACTCAACCGCTCGTGGAGCACCGACCTAGGAACACCCTGACTATAAGAGGCATGTACAAGCAGTCTTGCCTCCCCACTGCCAGTATTAAATATGTTATAATAACTAAATCCCTCTCACCGCCATTATGCTACCCCTTTTCATTTTTTTTTTCCACTCTCATCGGTTAACGTGTGAAGAATACTTGAGTAATTATTCCCACGTATCCGTGGTAGTGAGGAATGATGGGAATAAAAATGAGTGGAATAGGAAGGAAAAGCAAAATGGGTAATTAAGGAATCGGTTAATTTTAGGGCAATATTTTACTCGGCCTCTCGGCAACCCCTTTTCGCTCCAGGCAGCTAGGGAAAAACGACGACGATTCGAGCCAACCCCTCCGGCAAAGACGAAAAATACCTAGGGGAAAGGCTTGAAAAACTACAAATTAAAAAAATATGATTTATGCACAGGGAGGACACTCAACATGTGCTGCTGGTCATTAAAATTTTCCGTTACCCTTCAAATGATTAATTTATACCATCTAAATCCTACAAATCGCCCGCTAACAGCGCACACACTGCCGAATAGACACAGACGAATAAACAGGGATCGACATCAATCATTACCTTTATTATATTTTTTAACAATTTCTACAGATAAACGCCTGCATTGGTAAATACGCACTCAAAAATCGTTTGCTCCAATCGGATAAATATGGAATTCAATTAATCTCAAATCATTACTGATTACTACATCACTGAAATTTTTGGAAAATAAACGATTTGATATTTGAATATATTCGACGAATGAGCAGTATTTGATCAATCGATTTTGAAATTGAAAAAAATTAAAAAAAGTTAAATTTCATTGACGTCCATTCGTGTCATCCCTCCACCAGAAAATTACTCTTAATCGAATTTTTCAATTACACCGAACTCCGGTAATGAAAACACAGACGTAATGAGGGACACACTCATTTGGTGAACAAAGAGACCACAAAGCGACTCGTTGCGGCATTATATTCTTATACTCACTAAAGTCCTCGTTACTTTCGACGAAACAACTTACCTCGCCGTGCGGCCGCTTGCTCGGATGAGCTTAATTACAATAATTTTCCACTGAGTTTAAAATTATTTGCAGGAGAGCATCGCTGGCCAGGTACTCTCACTTTTCTCCCATCTCCGTTGATACTCTCACCGGAACAAACCCAAATATCACCGAATTGTATCTATTGTATCATTTCCCCGATAAAAAATCCGTTAGTTACACGCACTGCAATTAACCAACGGGCAAATACATAACGTTTGCTCCTCGCGGAATGTAAGGACATTTAAAAAGTAGTAAATAATATAAAATTTGATGCCTCTCTTTTACCACATCGGTGTACAGAGAATGGTGGGGGAAAGGGACACCTTGTAGTCACGTACGTCCTCTGCACGCTTTGCAATTACAAACTCAATGCACACATATCCAATCGGACTATTACCAAAGGACTAAACGTTATTGAACGCCATAACGATTTCACGTTTCATTGGCCTTGTTGGTTGGTAGTTAACCGACAATTTGTCCAATTTTTTTTCCGAAGTTAAAAGCTGAAAAACTTTGTGCTACCGGAGCACGGATGAGCCAGCAGTTGAACACCATGAGCTTCACCTCCACCCACTGGGTCTCGTCGAGTCTCTGTCTTGTGGTCTACCTGGCCCTATCGTGGAACCATGGACGAAAGAGACGGTTACCCCTTGCTAACTTTGCAATATGTCATTAAAAGGATAGTTAAAGTTTTAAATCGATACGAGACCTGGCAACTTGTCTTCATGCCTCCTTTCTTACTCCGTTCAAAGTCAACGAATTTGCTGCTCGCACCGGAAACCACCGGGGAAATCTTGTTTTCAGATATTAGCTCCCTTCTTCCGACGAGCATTAGTGATATTTCTGCAGCAAGAGAAATTTCCCTGATAAATTCTGTTGCATGAGAATTACGGAAATATTTATGATTACCATGGAAGAGAGAAAGGAGATTTAAATTTTCATAAAGTCTTCAGAATTTTCGATTACATGAATTTGAATCGAATTTCCATTAAAAGCCGACACTAAGTTTTTCGTTTATCTTGAAAAAAAAAAAACGGTTTTTCATTTTAAATAATAAGAGATTTTTCAATGAAATCTTAAATTTTCAATTATTATTCCCCATCATTGTGTAAATCCAAAAATAAATGAAATGATTCCGTTAAATCGGCCATTTTCTTCGAGCGGAATACATCAAAGAAATATTACTGTATCCAAAATACAGGAAGGGATGAAATCCGATTGAGCGATGGAGACGAATAAAGCATATAACATCAGACAATAGATTCTCACTATGACGATCACCAATGCCGGGGCGTTACATGCTAGTCACGTAACTACATCGAGCATTTTCCTTTGTAACGGATACGAGTGGACAGATTGGAAAATATTTGTTCCCTGTCACAAGCCCGACACGATGTATACGTAACGATGAGCATCGGCCAGTCTTGTTCCAACATTTATTTTTTTTTCCCTGAACGCAGCTGTCTTGCTTGCAAGTTTACAGAAAATGAGAGACGACGATCTGTAACCAGTGGAGCGTGCAAACCCTCTCTTTCTGCAACACCTTCTTCCTCTCATCCCACCGCCGACAAAAACTCACACCATCGCCTTCAAACCGCCTCATTCCAGCGTCTTCCGCCTTAGTGGCATATTGTAATGCGCCAAGAAGTTGGCGAATAAATCGAAGAAGCGTTGAGAGTAAAATTAGATAACAACCCCCTGTTGGAGATGGTGTGGCGGACTCCTCTTGGGTTATGGTGCTACTGGCTGCCTTCGGGAAGAGGAGAGGCTCTTCTCAAACTTTTAAGGACCATCCTCTTATTCTACGGTTCTCACCCGCTTTCCTCGCTCACGCTCTTCCACTCACACACTTTTCTTCTCATTTTTCCTTTGTACCACTGTTAGTCCCAACCCCTCGACGTCACCTCTTTCTTCACCCTCTGGACTTCTCGAGTCCCGTATGTCGCGACTACTGCCCCAACATCAGTCTCTCTTTAAAATTTTTATGTCCTTTCAATGAGGTCTTACATTTCAGCCACTGTTCTAAAATTACTTTCAACTTTTCTGGAAAATTCTTCCTTGATTAATCAGTTAATTTTTTTAATATTCTGGTTGTTCTAAATTTTCAGTGAAAAACGTTGAATATTCATGAAAACATTTTTTTTTTCAATTTTCAGGATAAATAATATTTTTAGTTAGTGTTTTTAATTAAAATATAATTTAAACACATATAATTGGAAATTGAGATACCTTTGTGACTGTTGTATTTAGGGTAATCATAGAATCTCAAAATTTTATCGGAACACTTGAAGTACTTAGACTTTTTACTTTATAACGCCTGAGAGTAAGAAAGAGCATCCCCTTCACCGCGAAGCATCATTCATCCGTCCCCCACCAATTACACCAACGCCTTCATCCCGACTGTAGTAAGACACTGCAAATTGAGACAGGTAATACGAGTTTAATTAAATGACGTCGACGGGGCCCGAGGGGGCGGTAGGAGCATTGAGGGGGAATTAATCAATTGGAGTCCATTGTGCGGAGGGTGCGCTCAATCGGTCGTACATCATGCCTTCGTATTCGCCTGCAGCAAAAGCGTAAAGCAAAAAGGGGCAGGGGGGGTAGTAGGGGGGTTGTCGGGGGGTTGTCGGGGTACCGTGGAGGTGAGAGGGGGACAGGCCGCAGTGGTTTGCGGTAGGCCACTGTTACGCTGAAACCGACGGATTACGAGAATAATCATTTGCCAGCTCTGAATACATCAATTCTAAAATTTATTTTCCATTACTGCATGGCTCTCATGATTTACTGATTACGTATTGAGGAAATAATTACGTGTGTAGACAGAGCCGGTGGTCTTTTTTAAAATGCCATCGTATTTAATTGTCAAAAGTAATGATTTTTTTGAGCTAACGAAAGTGTATCGATGGTGAAAGGTCGGCCTTTGGTTATATAGGTCGAACCTATTCCTATTGGTTTGTCACCCAACGCGAGAGTAATGTTCTTCCATTAATGATGACGCTCTGAATAAATCATTCGATAAAACAGACAGTATATAGGCAGTTGCAAATCCAAGTATGTCTGTCTCTGTCGTGGATACAGGGGCTTTTCGATAGCAGAGAGCATACAGTATCCAACAAGGGGGACAGGGAGATAGGAAAACCGCGGGGGACAGGGCAGACACACACCAACAAATTGGCATGGTCCGATCCTCGAGTACGGTCGGACGAATAGAGGAGCCCATATACCAACAAACCCAACAATATATAGATTGGACACTGAGGGACTTTACGATAGTGGCTTGTTACACGCATACAGGGTACACATGGAAGATTCATTGGTAAATCCCTTCCACACCCCTCACCAGCTACTCCTTTTAACTCAGGCCTCCTAAACCCATACTCCAAACTTTGGCCGAGGAGTTTCAAACGGGCGGTGGTACTCGACCCACTTGTCGTCGATTAAACGCTCGTCCCGTACACTTGATAGAGCCACCCCATCGTCAATGTCGAAGATCACAGTTAAGAACCTCTGAGGAGTATTCCTGTGAGTGATGAACCAACCTCACTTAAACTTCCCGATGAGCCCAAGTCTCTAACCAATAACTCTCAGCAAGTGCGTAAGTAGTGCGCGTTCATCATTATCGCACTCTTCAAATAATTACCTTCCATAAGTCTATTTTCGGCACACTTTGAAATTCTCAACAACGACTAGGTCACGTGAATTCACTGTGAAATTCTTCATTGATAATTGAGTTTAATTGCACTCTACTGATTTTTCCGTAAAATTTTCCACAACTTTTACGGAAATTCGCATGAACTGCATTCATTGCAGATATTTAAGAGTTGTAAGAAATTTCACTTACAGTTTCAAAATTAAAAGTCTTCTGTTAACCGCTTTATGAAAGTCTCATGTTCCAGATGCATGAAGAGAAAGCAAATAAATATTCATGTGAACCGAGAGTATCCCAGAATTCCACAAGCATTCCAAGGGATGAGAACACAGATAAAACATGCCAAAGATTTTCCTCTAGTCCGCCCTCTGCCACTCGTTCGATTTTACATTTAGGCAGTCTGAGCTGGTGACATTCGGTTTGCGAGATACCCGGTGAGGATAGCCAGTGGGAAATCCGATTATCGGGGAATCAAGGCGTTTACTCCAGCCGATGGGTTACATCCTCATGCGTTAAAACGGCCATCGAATTGATTTTCCCAGATTTATTTCTTATTGGAACTTGAAATCCTCTCTTTCATTTGCCTGCATCCCTCTGTATAAACATTAACACTAGGTTGGCGTTGCCCTGGCGCTCGATTGGTGATAGAGAAGCAACCCCCTAATACACGAGTGTGGAAGTGTTGAGCATGTAATCGATTTTGATCATCAAAGGTTTGATGACACAAGCCGATGCAGTACTGCTGCCTGGGGACCTCGGATGCAATTGTATCAGTCGTTATAGCTCGCCACCTATGGGGCACATACATACCCAACATTGCGCATCACTACGCCCTCTCTTTCAACCCCCGACCCCCCCACAACCCCCCAACCATTCTCTTCTGCACACTCTCATCTCTCACTCATTCTCGTCAACTATCCACGCTTCTTCGGTACATAGCCCACTCCACAGATACTCCGGGTGCACCATGGGCGAATTATTTGCTCCGTCAGAGCATGAATTCCAACCGTAATTACATTTCACTTGATATTCAATTAGAATTATCGAGACCCGTCTCAATTCGCATCGTCAAGGGATGAAAATAAAAAAAAAATACACACATTTTTCCCCATTTTTTCTTCTCATCCACTTTCAAAGGGGACACCATCATTGGTGCATTTCCAAGTGGAGTAGTTCCAAAGAAACGAACAACTGGAGGAAAGTGAAACGGAAAGCTTGCGCAAGGACTGAAGGTATCCTGCGTTGATACGGGGAATCAAGACACATCGGAGTTATCCCAGAGTGTATTGCCTCGAGTTGGCAGGAGAGAGACCGGGAAAGAGAGAGTGAGAGAGAGAGAGTGAGAGGAGATGGAGGAAATACTGGTAAAGGTACACCAAAGAATTTACAGTGATATTTACTTTTTCATTCGTTTCCCGTTTCGGTGAGGGAAAAAATGAATAAACGAAGAGACAAGTGTGATGATTTCTCCAGCCAGTGCTTTTCGTTTTGTTCGTCTCTACTCAACTGTTTTTATTTTTATTATTTCATGCTGTTTATTTTCCACGCTACTCGCTGCCAGTACAGCATCACACACTGGCGCTTAGCGAGGCTTTAATTTGCAGTAATGGGGCACGCTCGGGTGAAAAAAAAAGAAGAAAAATTAAAAGCACCACACATACACTGAGGATGTGCAAGTGGCCGGTTCAGCCGTATACCAACGTAAAATGCTCAACGCTTTTCGCGCTTTATTCCCCATTCCTACCCCCAATCCACCCAACTTCACCCACCTCCACCCACCTCCACCCAACGCAGCGTTGAGTCTGAGTTTCGTTTCTCTCCTAATTAAATTCGAAATTCCGCGCAGTTCTTTCGTACCTCGTCCTTCTTCATCAGTTTTTTTTTTTCGCTCATCTCCTTTTTTCCCCGAGTTTTTTTCACCTCACCTAGTCTTTTACTCATGCCATTTCTTTTCTCACCCTCTCCATATACAACGCCATTGCCTGTTTCTGGCGCCCGCCTCCTCCCTCTTTATCTTTCGATCTCATTTTACAGAATTTCTGCCTTCTTTCATACCCCCGACTGGTGTGTTCCGCGTCTCTGCCCACCTCCTCTGTTTTTCAGCCTTTTTTTTACTGCCATCACCTTCTCCCTCAAGATCTTTTTCATGCTCTCTTTTTGGGCCTCGGATACTCGCTCATTGTAGCCGTTGACTCATATCCGACAGCCATTCAGCCCATTGTGTATATTTAGTGGGGAATTTATTATAATGCTGCAATATTGGAACTCTTTTGATACTCAATTGTAGTGCGCTAAAAGGGCGCCTTTTACAGGACCCCGGACTTCCCCGCAATTCTTTTCGGCAAAGCTCGAAAAATACTTGGCGATGGCCAAGATTTATTTTTTTATTTATTATATTTTTCTCCGATTGTGTTCCATCGAAAAAATGAAATAATCATTCCGTGGATTAATCGCTGTTTATACTCACGAAAGTAATTGTTTTTTAAATGGCTGACAATTTTAAACATTTCAAGAGAGAATCTGTAATTGAGCTATTGGGCATATAACGAGAAATTCATGTTTTGTAGACATAACTTGGAATGTAAATCAGGCCAGATGGAATTAATATGAATTGATTAATTATCGATTGTTTACCTGCATTGTTAGCATTCTGCTGTTGGTTTAGGTATCTAATTACTCAGTTATTACAGAATATTCGTGATAAAGTGGTATTGATTAAAGTGAAATCGCCGCGCAGGAAATTTACATTTTGTCGTTGATCAGTGATTTAGAATATTTGTGTTATCTGGTTATTGGCATAGGGCTTTGGAAATATTTTCAAAAAATTTCCAAATGAAATCTATGTGGGGATTAAATTCAAAGAATAATTGTATTTTGTAATTGTAGGTATGTCCAATGGTATTGCTTTATTATCTGAGGGCTCGTCGGGGTCTCAGGTGCTTCGCAATTTTCTTTTTTGATATCTCCACCCGCAATGAGGTAACCTTTTACTGGAGTTCCCCTGGAGTATTGGCAATGTAGCTTTTTATATGCATCTCGGTCTTTGAGGAAGGGTTGAATGTTAGAAGCTTTCAACGTCAAAAAAATGAATACCGGAAGAGCGCCAGGGGGAAACGAGGTGGGCACCCCGACGAAGGATGAATTGCGATACCGAAGTGGGAGGGAAAAACATGCCCCGTGGAAAATTTCCGTTTGACGTTACCACAGCTCACCCTGGCGTTACGTGACATCCGTGTTGAAAACAAGACCACCTCAAATGCGCTCAGTGGTTTTTCCTCAGCAATCCCCTTTTCGCGTTTCTCACGCGAATCATTGTCCTCATTCATCCGTATGTGTTTGTTCACTCTTTATGCCCTCCTCTCCACGTCAGATGATTCCTTCCGCAATTCCACCGCTTTCATCGCTCACTTCGTCGGAGAAATCCCAGGGATAATGAATTGAATACAACAAAAAAATATTTTTTTGTGTTGTCATTTGAAATATTTAGAATATTTAGGGTATTTAGGAATGAGTACACGGCAAATGATCAAAACACTCGGCCCACCTGTGCATTTATTTTCAGCGAATGAATAAATTTGAGATATCGATTAAATCTTGGAGCTCAAGGAAATATATTCGAGACAGTGAGAGCAAACACTATTTATTTTCTGTTAATCCTTGGTTTATCATATTTTCAAATTTTTCCTTTCGTCAAGACTTCGATTACGTAATTGCTGGTATAAGAAGTCGAATATTCTCAGTACATTCTGCAATGAAAGGAACAATTTCTCAGACGAAGGAGATGATTAACAATCGGAGCAGAAATCGATGAATTTCCAGAATCAATTCAATGGAAGATATAAATCAAACTAGGTACATGAATTTATGAATCTCTCTCAATCGAACGGTTTTATCTCTCATCGTAGCGCATCTCTCAAAGTTTTTTCTCCACATCTTAATTACCCAACTTCCGTTCGAACTGTGTTGTCGCTTTGAGATATCGTCACGCGTCTTTTGTGGCGATGAAAAAGGGGTAGAAAAAAAAAATATCCTCACCCCTGAAGATCGGCAAGCCGCCAGAGACGTTGGAGGGCTGACAAAACCCTTTTTAAATTTTAATTACCGAGCCTTTTAAAAAGCCGACAAACTCTCACAGCGAGTTAGGGACACTCAACTCGGCTTCGCTCTGACTTTTTTCTTTATACCGTTGAATTTATTCGCGTAGGGATATACACCAGGTGAAAATATTCGACTGGAAGGTCAAGATCGTCTGGAATGTGCGGTGTATGCGCCAGGTAGTGAAAAAGTGAACGTTTGGGTACGAGAAGTTCTCCGTGTTTGGGCTTATCCGTCCATTTAACTTCTCGTACACACACCAGAGCCCTTTACATTTGAACAATATCCCTTTATCACGAGATACTCGGTACTCCTACTTGCGACCACCCCCTCCTCCATGTCTCTGTTTCCCTCAGTTTCTTCCTTTTTCCCCCCGTTACGATCTTTTTTTTTCCCTCTTTTTCTTTTCTCCTTGAACCAACTACGATCACCGTATTTCGTTCTCCACCGGTTACTCACGTTCCATTGCTTTTCTTTTCTCGTTCTTTATTGCGGAAAATTGTTTCCCTTCGTGTTGCCTCGATTTACCGCTTCACGCTCATCTTTTAAATAATAGGATCACAAGCGATTGTCCCTCCCTCCCCCTCCTCCACCCCATCACCTTTGTCGTAGGGTTGAAAAGAAAAGAGAGAGCTATTTGGAGTTCCACGATTAGAAATAAATATTGATTTGAAAGTATTGTTTAATTTGGAAGGAGTGAGGGAAAAATTTTGCTTTTCTTTACGCTGTCAGATGGTTTTTTGTCCTTTGAGTATTTATATCAACTACTGTTGAGGGGTGGCTAGAGAAAAACCAACTGCGATACGGGGCAATTCGCCAAGTGAAAAAGAAAGGGGCTGGCGAGGGGAGAAAAAAGAAAGTTGGCAGAGCGTGGTTGATTTGCGCGCCTCTCTGGACTGGAAAGAGTGAGATGGTGGCCACCAGTGAGATCTGACAGGCCACCCAAGCTCAAATGGCCCATTATAGTCGTTGCTGCTGGTAACAACACAATATCTACTGCCCCCTGTCTCGAAAACACTGGCAGAGAGCCGTTCTATACATTTATTCATAGGCGTGTCATAAATAAATGTATGATCGCATTCACGGTCAAGTCTCGACAGGGGAGCGATGACGTAGTTGACAACTATACGTCAATCACTTGTCGATGGAGAGCCAGTGCTCAGGGATGGATTATTAATTAAATGATCTGGGAACTAAATTTTCTCGGGTGTGGGCCAGTCATTTTCGCGGAGATTAATTCGGGAATTTGGGATTGCCTTAAAAGGGTCCGAGAATTCCAAAATTTTAAACAGGTACGATAGTACGACAAGAGTTGATCGATTTTTTTTTAGCTTTGAATGGAATTGCAATGGAAGGGCAAAATTACACTGGGGTATAGTCAGTGAATAAAAATTTATAAAATATGTTCACCGGAATTTGGCAATTTTATAAAAATGTCGTGGGTTATGTTGGCCTTTGAGTGTTTGACGAATTACTGAATATCCAATCACAAAATTCATCAGACTTTCAATAAAATTCAGGCATATTATTGAATATTGATTGATTTCAACATGTATTATTTTCAACTGGAATTTCTCAAAAATGTAACGAATTGAGTAGCAGCGCTGGTTTGACAACTTGAAGTGATTGAATTTTCATGTGAATCTATGCAGAATTAAATTTCGAGGACAATAAACAACGTGTGTTTATCTTTTCAAAGGGAAAAATTTGTCTGTGAATATGGACACATTTGTATCGGACATCGAAACACTGTGTCTTTGTACTTGAAATCGCAAAATAAATATTTACAAATAACATGCGATCACCCGAACGAGGATTTATAGAATTGAATTTGCCTCACCATTTGAATCAGTTGATCTACTCGCACTCGGAGATTACATTAATAAAATGTTATTCCATCAAGTACTGTCACGGTTGAAGCTGAAGGATGAACGGAAAACTATCAGTTGAAATATCTGCGATTCTACCGGTATACGGAAATGTCAGTTGAACGCATGCATGATCCGGGGGCATAAACGAGAGAGAAAGCCGGGGGTTTATGCCAGTGGCGAAGGCAAGCTACATGGAATATAAGGTTTGTGGTATAAACCTCCAGGCGCATTGCTCTGATGCCTGCGTGCGTATATATCCTGGGATTCGAGCAATGCTTCAAAGGCATATCCACCGATTTCTCCGCCCCTTTACTCCCCATATCCATCTCTCTGTGCTCTCGAATAGAGTGGAATGCGTCAATCTACCGGATACGCCTGTCAGTTGCATTTTTTTATGCCGTTTAACTACCAGCCTCTGTGTTTCACACAATACCACCCATAAGAATTAAACACAACATTTTTTTAAAATTAATTTCACCAAGCAAATCATCAAATTTTACCTCTTTACACTGTTAAATTATTCTTCAAATTGAGGAATTCTCGGTAAATATTTTCTAGCGAAATTTAACAGAATTCCTAATACAATTTAAATTTTCATATGACAACGATAAAAGTTTGCGACACCGGATAAATTTTCCAGCGCTGGTACTGCAACTTTTCTAAAGGATTTCTCTGAATGTAGTTTTTTCTTATCACTTCTCCCCTCGATTTCGAGAACAAAGCAAGAAAATTAAACGTGTCCGTAGCTCACGAGAATCCACGAATAAAGGAAGAAATTCAAAAACGTGGCACAAAGACACGACTGCAAAATAAAACTAAAGAAATAACTACAGCGTCGAAAAACCTAGTGAATGATATCTGTCGGTCGAGAACCAGTAAGAAAGCGAAAAAAAAAATCATTGCGATTATTTTTATCTTAATACTTGGCATCCAGACATGGAAATTAGATATTGCCAGCTCGGGATATTGAACTACAGACTTTAGGTACTTGCATGAAGTCGACAATGTTCAAGCCGTTGTTCTCTCCGCACGATGATTCGACGAATAAAGGAAAGAATTCCAGGATCCAGCATAAAAACAGAAGAATGAAAAAAAAAAAGAAAGAAATGCATTCAAGCAGCAACAAAAGATGCGACACTTGTACAGTTGGCGATAGTTGTTGGTTCATGGACGGAAGAGGGAATCGCTAAAAGTAGGAAGAAAGAAGACACTAAGAGAGTCGAGGGTGGAGTGAGACTGAGGCTTTTGTTTCATGTTTCAAGTTATTCTCGAGGGACAGATTAGCCCGTACCATCCGGGCAAACGGGCCCGAAGAAGAAAACCAGTGGAGGATAGGTTGTGAAAGAAAGTGCGAGAGCACCAACCCAAACCAACTGGAGGATATTCGAGGTGATGGTGGAGGGGTGGACGATGACGAAGAGAAAATGCTGTGACACCGGTGTTCGTAGGAGTGAGAGGCTCAAGGGGTTGGAGAACTCGAGATGCCGCTGTATGCTGCCTAGTTTACAATACAGGATTAAGCCAACGGCCGCTTTTCCTCCGCTTTTGGAATAACCCTCCTCCCTCTATCTTCAACTGCACGACTACCCTCTTGCAACGGGCAAACTTAAAGCTCTTGATAAGCTCTCGCACTCTCTTTTCCTCGACGCTTCTTACGTCTCAGTTTTGCCGCAACGAAATTTCTTCGGCTACTTCAATATCAAGGGGATTCACCTGGAGCATCCCAGGAACAATGTTACTTTTTAAATCAATGTCTATTTATCATCGGCCCGAGAAAATTAATCGTCTTGGGAAACTTACCGCATTGCTTGCAAGTTACTCCTGAAATTCCCATTTTTTTAACTTCACATTGTTTATTGCTCTGCTGAACAATTTTCATATATCGACTTTTTGTTCGTTTTCGTGAAATCTCGGAGAATTTTTTTCAATTATTCAGTAAAATATACGATTTCCGGGTGATTTGAGTACATAATCAGATTTTTTATAGCCTCTCCTCAGATCAAGTCACCAATTCTGGACATTTTTCGGGGATACTCAAATAAAGTCGGCTGAATCCACTTATCCCAAGTAGATCCTCGACTTAAATCGATCCTACTTATATCAAGTAGAGATTCGGTCATGAATGAAGAAATCTTTTTCTGATTTATGCTGTCAAAAAATTCTCCCACTCTTAGGCAAATGTCCCTGAAAATCTTAACCTTTCTGGCATCCAATGTGATACCTCTCCATGCAAATTGAATTGTTGAGCGTTACCCCCAGCCCGTTCATCCGAGAAATTCCAATAAACTCGGAATGAAGAGTGGGGGAGGACAAAGAGTAACAAAAAGTGAAACAAAAATTGACTTGTTTAACCTGGCCCATTCTGTGTACAATGGAAAATCGACGAGAGCTAAAGCACGCCCAGAAAATTTCCCAACCCCGCGAGGGTTAAAAACCATAGGGTACATGAAGTGAGGGATGAAGCGGGCAATGGTAGGACCTGCGGGCGTGTTAAAACGCAGAGAGAAAGTGTACAGGACAGGGCTATTTCAAGGGCTCGAGATTACAGACCATTGTTCCCGTAGGAGGCACTGTCTCAATTCAACCCTTCCTCACCTCGGGCGACTGCCCCAACCCCCTCGGCATTCCTCTTTCACTCGTTTCATGTCTCTCTCGTGTTTCTCAACTCCTACTCATTTTTACTCCGGTTTAACATTCTCATGCAACAACGTCCGAGAAATTGACGAAGCAATTTTCATTAAATTCCCCGTGTGGACGCATTTGCGTAGATACATCAGGGAATTTCAAGTTGAAAAAGAAAGGTGAGATCGATAGAGGAAAAACAGTTTATAAACACACGAGGAGAAAATCGAAATAGTGCAGTGGAAGCTTATGGTTGATCGCGTGTTTTAGATTAACGGTGCGGTCGTCGCACGAAGTCAACCTCATCCCCTGGAAGCGATAACGAGAATCACGTCCCTGCGTTATGCACAAAACAATGAGAGGACGAGGAAGGGGGTGGAATGAAGGGCCGAGAAAACGACCAGCCGGTGTGAGAAGCGGGATTGGTTGTTTGGTGCCTTGCTGTACCCAGAACGGCCGAAGTAAGAAAGACGATTAAGACGAGGGGCCTCTGCGTGCTCTGCGTGATCTGCGTGACGACGCAGCAATCCGACACCACCACATCACCAGTGCAGCACCAGGACAGCACCAGTGCATCACCAGTACTGCACCAGTACAGCAACACCGCAGTAGAGTAGGTCATGCGGTGGTAAGACCACATTCTCTAAGCGTATCAGCGTGTCTACATGTATGGAGATTATTTTGAATTATTTGAATATGCTGTAATGGGGGTATCACCTCTTTCGATTGATGCGTTACTCCACTTTTCACGCGGACTGGATGAATTAGTATGTCATGCAGATGTATTTCGAATCTCATTTGGAGGTAATGGCGAGGGGAATCACGAGAATCGCGTCAAAGTGATTCGTATGGCGCTCCCGGGGATGGGGCGAGGGAATTTCACGGAAATTACTGTTTGACATGGTTTCTGGTGACTGGCTGTGAATGTGCTCATCGTCATTAAAAAGCTCGTCGAGAAGGGCGCGGAATTATTCTGGGGGAATCATCTTGAGGGTATGATTCGGGAGAATGCGCGGAGAGATATTCAGGAGCGAGGAGGTTAATTGAAATAAGTCGGATTTTAATTTTTTGCAGATATCGTGTTAGAATTATTGATTCTGGGAGGGAATGGTTACGAGACTTTTTTTACGACTGATAGCCTGACATTTTCCAAAATCTTTAGGAATTTTTGACGGAGGAATCTTGGAAAATTATAACAGTGGGGCTTATGATAATTCTATTTCCTTTCATTCTATTTTCTCGCTCGGAAATGATCGTTAAGCACCGGAAATGGAAACGGATTGTATCACATTCTAGAACGATAAAGTGCGAAAATAGATTAACCTAAGACTCAATTGAATCAAAATACATCGAGCGAGGCAACTTCGAAACAAACCCAGTGAAATTCCATGTAACTTAGGAGAAGCCGGTTGTAAAAATAGCATTAATGTAAAAATTAATGAAACAAACTTGTCCGAGAAAAATAATAATCTAACGAAAAGTAGGGAAGCACTTTTCTCCCTCCAATCGGATTATTGAGAATCGCGTTACCGAGACACTAATTCACTGATACCACACGATAAGAATTATCTCCCCGATCTTCATCGATTGTGGGGGTTATTGGAGTGGAGTTGGTTGTAGAGATGACACAAGCCACAAAAAAAGTTGGGAAGGGCTTCGAGACAGGCTGTGGGTTGTTATATCGAGTCCATTCACGATCCGTTGACCAAGTCGCTGTAAAAACAAGGCCTCTTGGCCTTTCAGTTTATTCAATCTATTTTCTTAGGCACCACTACCATTTGTTTGCACCAACTTATCCAACATCTCTTCATTTTTGTATCCCCCCGATTCCACCCTTTTCCATCCAATGTTAAAAAATAATTTTCCACTCTAAAAAAATTAATGAAATTTATATCCACTTTTAAATGAAAAAATCAGGTAATTTCTCCGAATATTGAATGAAATTCTGATTTGACACATTATCTTCTGGGAATAAATCACTCCCAACTGGTATCAGATCCGAAATCGAAATGGAAATCGAAAATGGAAAATCTAGAGTAGCGACGGTGGTAGATTTGAACTCCACTTTTTATTCCCACTCAAAGAGTAAAGTCCTAAGCACTAAAACGTGACTTGGAATATTGTGCTCCGAGTATGGAAAACCTGAAAATGATTCTCCCTTTAGATCTTTCTCTATGAGAGAATTATCCGTTAGTCTATAGTTTTAAGCGTTAGGTTTTGCCCGATATTGCGGTTGAGACGACAAGGTATGTCTTCTCCTGGGATAGAACGGAGATCCCTCAGAGTAACAGCAGGATGATTTTGTTTGAGAAATAACACCTCCGGGATATGGGAATATGCAGACTTTGATGTACAAACTTCTCCACTTTCTCCCTTTATTTTTTAATTGAAAACTTTTTCTCCTCGGGATGAAACAAAAATAGGGGACGAGCCGTTGGATTGGCTGGGGGGAAATGCTCGGGGAAAAAGAAAAATATATAAAGGAGAATGATGAAAAACAGAGGTGAGGGGTTGGGAGTAAATCCAACGTAGCGTGGAAGGGCGCAGACATTGCTGGGGACCACATGGTCCGTAGCGGTCAACGTACCATAACATTACATCCATTCCATATCCTGTACGCTCACTATTTCTTCCAGACATGCGAGAAACCTCACTCTCGTGGCTAGTATTAACCATCTATTTCTTTTCATCATCGTGATAAGAATTTTCATCATTTCTTCCTCTCATTATCCCACCCTCGTCTACCATCACTTCGGATTTATCCACAAAAGAATTTGACTAATGACAATGAAATTCGCTAACTGCTATTGAATCGTGTTGTTCAATTCGAACAACTGAGTACTCGTTAATAGTTACCCAATGATTCAGCTGAGCGGTGACGGGTTTAGCCAAACGTACCATTTCGTTATAATTAGTGAATCGTTAATTGACGTGAAGAATGGGTTGTTCGCTCATGATTAATTATGATTTCAATCGTCAAGCGGTAAACCGTGATGAGTCGATTTTCACTGGGGTCTGTATTTAATGAAAATTTGGAACTCTGAGGGAGACAGCTAAATCGGTGTTCTCACCTTTTCAATTCTGCTAATTGAAAGTAGCATGAAAAATTGTTGTAATGTTGAATTATTGAGTAGTAAATCGGTCTTAATTTCCAAAAGATCTTGGAGAAACTATTTTTGGAGTAGATCTGGCATAGAATAGAATGGGAAATTTATTGTAAATTCAGAACATTAAATATTCATTTGAATTATCCTGATCTTGTGCAATTTTTGTGGGACAATTGAAGCGAAATTCAAAGCTTCCACCGACTGCTTTATAAGGACTTGTATTAATTATTGTGAAATTCCTTGAAATCTGGATTATACCACATGGGTGGTGATGAAAATTTACATTGATTAATGAGACTTCCAGCGCTACTCAGAATTCAGAAGAAATTCAATTCAAATTTCGTTGAACTAAGCAGAGAGTTCCTCATATTACTCGAACTTTCAATTAAAACATGAATATTCAGTACCTTATAACGGTCAATTTTCAATGAATTAAAACTTTAAAAATACATCCTTAAATCTTCTCTATTTTTATTCAGCACCATGGAATAATGAACCTGAAATTTACAGTTTTCATTAATATCCTCATAGAATTCTAAATTTTCAATTATAAAAGTTCCGAGCATTCCTATACATTCCACCGAAGCGAGTACTTCCTAAAAACTCGAAGATCGGTATAAACTCCAGAAAATGTACGATACGAATTACATTTTCAGTGGACTCTTCGTAACAGCGGATCGTTCTGGGCTCCTCTTAATTTCAAGTTCATCAGAATTTTCCGTACGCCAAGTGCAGAGGGTTAATGTTTAAAAATTCAATTTGCATATAGAGGTATCAGTTGAGATATGAGAAAACTCAGGATTCTTGGCTGATGAGTCATGAGTGGAGTAAGTCGAAGAAGGAAGATTAAAAAATAATTTACATCTGACGGTAGATAGGGTGTTCTTTTTTCCAGCTACTTCGGGTTCCTCTCCGTGTCATCTCGTTGAAGGTATATACTTGTCCCAGCTCGTACTCATTCCACAAAATATGGTGGGTATATCTGTATGAGTTCTCCAATATAGATACAGTTTTCCTCACTCTTTTTAACTCTCGCGCCCGAGAGAAGAACTTCCAAGGATTACCATCTCACTACCCTCCTCGTTAATATTTATTAGACGCCTTGCATCGCGGTGACTCTTGCTGGGCGAAACGAAAGAGATACTATGGTATAGCTGTTCTCGATGTTATGTACATGTACACTTGTGGATGTAGAGAATCGAGCAGGGGAATGGGCCACGGAAAACTTTCACCCTCTAATTTCTGCGAGGGGTCCCGAGGCGGAAACGCATGAGGCGCGTCAGTGTACCAGAGATGAAAGCAAAAAACACTGGAAATTGGATTTTTTTTTTTAAACATCATCGTACTTATCATTTCCGGTTGCAGGGCACATGCCAAAGGGAAGTATTTTGGGAAATGTTTACTACCTGAGTCTTTTGCAATTTTGGCGATAAGTGGAGGTTCGGTAATTTAGTTATAATTCGCTTCGGTGACACGTATCCAGAATTCTTCAGAAAAATTCTACAGCTAATCGAGGGGAATTCTTGGTTTTTTCTGCCATTTATTTTTTTTTATTTATGGGAAATTGATATATATTTTTCGCATCGATACGAAAATAAATCGATCGCATCGATACGAAAACCCAGTGATTGGAATGGAATGTAGACATTCTTATTTGAAGGAGCAAATTCCGGAAAATTCCCTAAAACGAAAGAACTGAAAGGAGAGGGATTTCCAAGAATTAAGAGATTCTCGTTGTGAGTAGAAAATGTTTTTCTCTGTGGGCATTGAAATTTTTCTGTGGCCCGCGCTTTGAACTCTTTTTCCTTACATTTTTCTGGCGAATTTGTCACTGCATGGGTATTTCTCGCAAGAGCTTTGGAGCTCAGAATAGTATTTACATTTCTCGAGGTAAACATGTACGGTTGGAATCGAGATTTCCCGGAGAACCGACTATTTTCATAGTTTCAAATTAATCCGAATTGAATATTCACTACAGTGTATCGAACAATAGATTGAGTTCATTGTTCGATTAATTCGCACTTGATGCATATATGCGCATTCACTTACACGGAATTCAATTAAAATTTACAGTTCCCGTTGATTATTTGTTAACTCACGATAACTGATAAAGTACGAAATTTAACTGCTCATATCAGCAGCCAATGTTTAAATTCATCATTTAAAGTTTAAAGATAACAGACGATCTAAAAATTACATATTCCATTAGTTTCTGAATTTACAAAAGCAAAAATTCTTTGAAACCCCAATAAAACATTAAACCATTAAAAAATTCAAGAACCCCAGCAAAAACTTGAGCTGAAAATTGGCCGAGTGGCCATAAACAATTGTGCCTGGATGTTGAATTTAGCTGAGAATTTGCCACGGTGAAAAAAAAAACCTCGGAAAGCCAAACAACAGCCACCCTTACCCCCTGCACTTCACTTTTTGCCACTCAAGCATTACTTAAGCTCCACCAGTGCGGAAGGGTTGGCAGTACAACTAAACTTAATTTATGGGTAACCACAATCCGTTCTTGCGCATCCTCCGTTTTGTCTTCAGGTTTCTCCGGGTACAACGCAATCTACAGGTACAAAGGAGATAATTCCCCAGCAGAGAGAGGTAGCAAGAGAGAGAAAGAGAGATAGAGAAAGATGGGAAATGGCCTCGCCATCAAGAAGAGCGACGGGCAGAGTTGAAAATCGTGAGTACAGACGGGCGTACACTGGCCCCGACATTATAACCGTTATCTCGTGAACCTGTGGCGATGCCGACAAAGCCCCTACGTCCCGGTTGAAGTGCTATCTCTGTACTCAAACGTCCCTCCAATCTGTGTCCGTATTAATTACGGTACTCATTAAGATATCCAGTAATTCGTGACAAGCACCGATGGGGAGGTAACAGTGTTGCACATGGCTGTCCCCAACAAAAGCCGTGGACCTAACTGCGCGACCACAGGAGCATACAAGGTACCTTCAGCAATCCGCTATTGGCCAGTCGATGCCAGCGCGTGGCCTGCGAAACCTCCGGTATTAATTTACCAGCGGCGTAATTTTCGTTAATTAATTGATAGATTGTCAACCGAGATAGGCACATACCGATGGAATTGGGAGATTCGGGGCGGGGGTGTGATACGCTGTGCCCATCCTCTATAACTCCGAGTCACACATGCATGTTCTCCAAATAACTACCAGTAGTCATTTGCGGATTAATTAAATTCAATGTAAACGCTTGGCTTCATGCTCACGATTCGCTTGTCACTCGAAATCACATTGTCCACCCCTCTGTCTTGTTTTATTTCCATCCATCCTTTTTTTTTTTTTTATTTATTTTAACCATCCCACGTGTATAACAATCGGATGATCCGCCTGATCGTTATGACGTAAAGCTCAACTGGAAAACGGGAATACCGCACCTACTCTCTGTCACTCTATTGATTGGAACTGGCTGGGTGTTTTCGAAATATCCCGGGGTTAATTAACGATCAATGATCATTCGTGACGGATATTTTGACGGTGGGGAATATTTAATGGGGGTGTGAAAAAAGTTATTATTTTCAGGGATCGCTCTGTTATTTTTCGAAGTTCTGGATTCGCAATTCTAGGTTCTAGGCAATTCAGCTGTGTGCGTCGGAATTTTGAACGGCGAAAATCCGAGAAAATCAAATCAACACCGTAAAAACTCACCCCTTTACTTTAATATTTCAGTAATTCTTCGAATACGTTCTCCCCCATGTGTGAATCCCGTAAAAATTAAAGGCCAATCCCTGAAAATTAAAATTTTTTTCCCTCCCCATGGATAACCCTACGAATTTTATTGCTGTAGACACTGACATATCAGTTCCCCCAGCACGAGGTATCCAAGAGGAAACAACAAGATTTCCATATTTATTTCGGCACCCCTCATTCAGCGCTCGAGTTTTCACGCCTCCTCTTTCCTGCTCATCTTTCTATACATATACAATAATTTCTCGGGTGTAAAGGTACCGCTCTCACGCGATGTCAGCCGTATCGTTATTTCCCCTTTTCCATTTTTCTATTCTCATTTTTTTTTTCTCCACCACCTCTCAAAAAAGTAAACTAAAAATAAATCTCGACTGATGATGCAATGAATAGAGGTTTTTCCCTTGGTGAGTGAAATAAATTCAATGGCGATAGAGACGATGTGTATATGCGAGGCATAATCGTTCGGGACACGAGGAGTCGAGGGTGCGATGCATCTGGCCACACCACCACCAAAGTCCATAATCCAGTGTTTGCTGGATGAGACGGGGGTAAAATCGGTTCACTACTACTAGTACACCTGCTCGATTACGTTCGTTAGTGACGGAACGAGAGATACGGGAGTAACGGTCGAGCGTCGCGGCAAATATCGACACCCACCCCTGTATCCAGCCAGCCTCCGTACAAACTTGAACCGTGAACCCTCCCTTGCCCCCTGCCCCCTGCCACCCCCTAACCCAACCCCACCCACTGTCCGAAATGACGACCAAGGATCGATACACCCATACACGGGTAATCGTACCCAGCATTTTTGATGCTTCAGACCCGCACCGATGTTTTATTCGAGGGGCTCGCGCGTCGTCAACGACTCACCGTCGACCCAACGATACACCGACATCGAGAGACGTAAAAAGAAAAAAAAAAATTCATAAAAAGGGAAAACAATAAACCAAAACATGAAAGAGGGAGAGGAGAAATACCCGCACACGATGGTGGGCATCGAGTTACCCGCGAGATTAAAAACCTCGGCAAGAAATATACTGCAGTGGAGCTCTCATTTAAAAGCGGGCTCTCTCTTCCTCCGTGGAGCGTCGTTGTCCTTTCGCTCCGTGAACTTTTTGTTTTATCCTACCCTATCTCTCATTATTTTTTCCCCCAGTGCTCCCCCCCCCCCTCCCCGGCCTCGACCCTCCCCAGCCCCGCAAGTATTTTCTTTCTTGCATTCGGCACTGGGTTGGGCCATGGTGAGAAACACCGGAAAGAAGGTAGTAGAGCGAAAATTCTACAGCACTTGTGTGTTTTAGTATCTTTCACTCTGATCTAAAACTGTGCTTTGCATACTTTTTTTTTTCATTGAGCATCACAGACCGGTAATATTTTCTCCGAGGTTATGCGCAATCCGCGGGGTTTAGTTCATTTTTTCCCTCGGATTTCATTGAGTTGAATTTCTGCTTGCTGTGCAGAAAAATTCTTAACGCATTTCATGACAGATTTTCAAAGAATAATTTTCATCAATTTTCTTTCTGATTTTCGTCGAAATGTCAGAATCTGTGCAATGCTCAATATAAATCCGTGCAATTTGATAATTCGGAATGAATTCCGAATTAATGGACTTAAAGTGATATTTTCAAATAATTAATAAAGAATTGATAAATAAGCTGCAGTGCTCTGTATGTGACAGAACAATGCCCCTCCCCCTCTCGGATGTGTATAAAATAATTATCCAAATAACCTAAACGTATAACGAGAAAATTTTATACGGTCCGTTATTATTCTCTCCATTTCTTCGTTTTTTGTGTCATATCCGCAGGATTGGCATTGCCATTGCCAGCAGCGGCACACCAACAAAACCATCACCACTGGTGTATATGCAACGGAGTAAAAGAGACCCTTGGAATCGTATTTATGTTCGTATTCGCCGTTTGGCAGTAGCCGCGGTGGTCGGCCAAGTCTCACGGAATTGAAATGCAAATGCGTGGATTCGGGATGCAAATCTCGTTGCACGGGGTAACGCCAGCCAGAGCAGCCGCACGGCAACTCCCGCACCGAAAAAGAAAGAAAGAAATAAAAAAAAAAATGAAGAAAAAAAGAGGGAACAGGAAAGTACAGTGGTATCAAGTGATGTTGGACAACGCAAGGGAGACAGAATTATGTACAAACTGCAGTGTCCTCAGGGTTGGGGAGTTACGCAGCTTGTAGCTGTATTTGAGATCATTTGGGGACCAACTGAAAGAAATTGGAATGTACC
Source organism: Fopius arisanus (assembly GCF_000806365.1). NCBI lineage: Eukaryota > Metazoa > Arthropoda > Insecta > Hymenoptera > Braconidae > Fopius > Fopius arisanus. The sequence goes on along the minus strand of NW_011887740.1, from coordinate 3,127,243 downwards.
AGAAAGCCGCGGGTAGATTGCTGTGTACACGCGGTAAAGCGCGTTGAAAAAAAAAACGCAATGGGGGTGGTTGGAGGGAGGGGCAAACAAAAAAATTGATTGCAATTCGGCGCCACTCTCGTGGGTTTCTCCGTGCGTATACCGTCCGAGATAAAAGTAATGCGTTTCGTGCATAACGAGCCGCTTCATTCCCCTCTCAACCTACCCTTTTCCAACGTACACGCTAACCAACCTCATCTCTGTCACTCGCCCTCTGCAGCCTTTTCCCCCTCGGTTTTTTTCTTTCAATGTTTCGAGCATTTTTTTCAGGGCTTTCTCTGCCCTTCTTTTTTTCTTTTTTTTTTTGTTCATCCCGTTACCTCGTTTCCCTTTTGCGTTTCGCATCATTTTTTTTCCCCGCACTCCCTTGTGCACGGGAAAATTGCAAAATTGCCATCGACCATACACCACGTCAGCCAGTGCTGACCCTACCCAATGTACACGTGCGAGATTCCCTTCAGCTTTACCCTCTCTTTCTTTGAGTTATTCGGTACGTGCCTCGAAAAATCCAATCGTTGTATCACTTCGTGCGCACTGTGCCGACAATTATTTCCCTTTTCCGTAGCGGATACCGGATAATCATTCAACAGCCTATTTTTCAAGACTCTCCATGCGCTTTATGCAATAGCATTTGAAAATAGGTTAATCCATTTTTTTTTTAACTAGTTCTAGTGGATTTTTAGAGATCTCCCTTGTTTCATGTTGAAATACACGTTCAAACCGAAAGTTTTCAGAATTAAAGGATTTACCGAGAACAAGAATCGAGTTATAAATTTCCAGTTATCAGATCCATAATATGACGACAGAAGCACCTGTTAGTAAGGTGCGACTGAAAGGTGCAACTGAAAGGTCCACCTGAAATTTCTGTCAGTGTGGCTTGCCATGAGAAATCATGCAGGAGAATGAACGACCGCAAATCTTCGTCGGTCCCCCATGAAAATCCGGAGAGATGCAGATGCATCGGGAGACGAGGGTTCCAGGGGAAGAACCTGGAAAGGTAAAATTCCCAGTTGGTCGAAACCGTTAGCCACGAGCGGATATAAAGGAACGAGTGGGTTTTACCTCGATTGTGGAAGCCAAGGGCCAGGGAGAGAAGTTGAAATGAGAGAGAGTGAGGCAGAGAGTGAAAAGTCTGTATCCACAGAGAGGTAGCAGTGGATGCTGCTTCGGCCCCTACTAAATGTAAATGTCCAACATTTGTTACTCCACGTGTATGACCTGCTGTTTGTTTGTTTTGCACAGGGTGACCCACGGGGGACGTGGAAGGCAATGGCACTCTCCCCATCACCCCGGGCTCTTTTATTTTTCATTTTGTACTTATTTTCCTTTTCCATATTTTTTTTTTCTAACCATTTTTTTTACTCACCACTCACCCCCTCAGCCCTCAGCATGGGATTCTCTCAGGGCAGTACGACGATGCTCGTTTGTAGAATTTTATGATTGCTCCAGGCGCGTCCTATCCATTACTCCCCGCCAACGTCACTGTTGTTTTTCTCCCTTTCAATTTTAGAAATTTCATTTTAATTACAGCCTCACGTTCCTCCACTTCTGACTGGCATTTGCGTACGTTCTTTCAGGATTTTTTGATTTTATTACTTTTTTTTTTTTTTGCATATCGTTGAAGAAGAATAGAAATTCAGAAATTGGTCGGAAGCCATTGTGGGATTAATGGATGTTGTATTTTATTTCTATTGTGGAATTGTTTCGGTTGGAGTCGCTGGGATTTTTCCTTTTCACAGACCATTGTTGAAATATGGGTTTTTTACTTCAATCAAGTCTGCTATTTAACAATTTGACAATTTCAGTCCGATGATTTCTGGAATTCGTATCTTTTTTATGTCAAAGTCACTGTGGAAAAATATTATTCGGGCTATTGTGAGCGATTTTTTTTTTCACTCATGTGCTACCATTCCATACGATTTATAAAAGCCCATCCCTACCACCTGCACTCATGATATCTCAGTTCCACCGAATCCAAAAAGAATGTCGAATGGAATACATGAAATTTGATCTGGCAATGAATGCAACCTATAAAATTCAGACCAATTACTGTATGGAAATTACCAAAAATCCAGAGAATCCTGATGCATACATTCTTCAATTTCCCACGAATAGAAAGTTCACAATACTGTATCAAACATTGATGTTTCATGTTGAAATTTCAAATAGGTTATAAAATTTTCTTCTCAACCACCGGATATTCCTAATTTTTTCAGAAGCCCCGCAATCACATATTGATTCGTCCTCAAACGATAATAAAATCACTGAAACATGCAATTTTCTCCGGTAGAAATATCACAAGCAAAGAACCTCGAGTATCGAAGCGAGAAAACTCAGACAAAAAATTCCCACCGTGCACTTAGGAATGAGAGTGGCATGTACGTCTCCGGTGAGGAGGAAAAAGAGGTTGTTTATGGCATTCGATGGATAATTCATCTTGCTGCGACGGAGATGTAGCAGGTTGAATTGATAATACATCGTACGTGCTATCGTGAATCACGAGACGGTAGGAAAGAGTCAACTGCGACAGCTTGTCTATGTTTCAGTTTGCCTCACCTGTGCTTTTCAGTTTCTCCGTCAATGTTTTTTTTTTCCAAGAAATTGTCAAGGGTTAATTCAATCGAAATGTACTCCACGACGAGAACGCCCGATCATTGAGAACGTCCATTGCGCCCATTGTACCAACTCAATATGATTAAAAGTTCTTTACAACATAATTTTAATTTACGTTGAGTCTTTGCACTGTAGGACGTCCCCTGGGAGTCGAGGCATTGTACAACGTTATACTTTCGCCGAAAGGACAAATACTTCGAAGCAGAAGAGCCTCACTTCCCCTATACTTTTTTGATATTTCAAGGGAGCAGACGAGTGGCGTGTCGTAATGAAATCATCTCCTGTGCTTTGATCTTTTCCGTCTTTTCCCGCGCAGCCGTTGCCATCTCCGTCTTGTCATCCGGTTTATATCTCCCGAGACCGGTCTTCATATACCTTTCACTTTCCCCCGTATTTACTATTTTATGCTATTTTACATGGAAGAACCCGATGGCAAGGCCACGGTACCTCTCCACGGATTGGGATTTGGTAATTAGGCCCATTCCAGACACCTCATGGCCACATGGTGGGCGTTACGGCGGACAAAATTGACACGATGCGATGGAAATATCCAAATAGCGCATAAATTTATCCTCCAATTTGGGGAATGACCTTAAATGACAAGTGGAAAAAAATAATTCGATACCCGAGGGAATTTCGTTTTTCTTCTTCCGCAATTAGTTTTGACAGTGCGATAAAGTATTGTGTTTTAATTTCGGAGTTAAAAGCGTGGAATAGAATAAGAGTGAAAAATAGTTGAAACTGTTAAATTGGGAGAAATTTTCTCAAATTGAGAAGATTATTCCCTTCAGGGAGATAATTGATTGGCTCGTGTTGCCGTGTTAAAGGAGCATTTCCTCCGAGTTGAGTAACAAAGGCCAGTTTTCCTTTAATTAATAAAGTTTTGTAAGAAACAGCTCGTAAAGTCTTTTTCCATTAAAGTACGAACAACCTAATGCCTTCCCTAATACCGTTTTGATCACGTTAATTTACTACATTTTCATAATTAAAATGTTACTCTTCGATAAAGGATGAATGGACGATGAAAGTTGGACGGTGGAAACTCCCGGAGTTTTAGTAAATGTTCAATTACCCAATTCATGAGTTTGGTGAGTATAATTATTCTCTTATTACCTTATTTGGTGTTGTTGCCTGTTGCTGCGTTTGCTGTGATTGTAACTGTGACTGTGGCTGTGACTGCGTTGTGTGCTGCTGTTGTGGTGAACAATTGGCACTGTGTACAGTCACTGGATTGGTTGCACCTGTACCAATTCCCTGATGTCCTGAATGATTCAGTTGATTCAATTGATTGATTTGGGGCGCTTGATGTTGCACTGGATTCGCCACTGGTGTACCCAATTGTTGATGATGCGTCTGATGCACAGGATGGGTAGTCTGTTGTGTTGCGGGGAAGGTGGGCACCGTAAATGGGACGAACAGCATCGGGCTACCGAGAATGTGCGCACCACCTCCACCCACTGCGCTCGTCTCCTCCCTACACCTTTTTTCGTTTTTTTTTTCTCTTTGGTTGCTACTTTTTCTCAAACAATTTCCACACAAAAATCACTACTGGCATCAACTCAAAAGAGCAAAAAATCGTCAAATAAGATTGAAAAATAAGAACAACCAGAACGAAAAAGAAAAATATTACTTCCCAAAATTAAATATCTTGCACAAAATTATAGAGACAGCGAGATTCCAAGGGGATAAACACAAAATAGACAATTGGAATTGGAATTGGAATGTTTCTCTAAATAATCATGGCCAGTGAATTTACCTGCACTCCTGTCCCAGGCCTTGATGTTGGGGATGGGCGTAGGGGGCGGCGCGGACGGAGGTGGTGGACGCCACCCTCGCAACCCTCAGAGATAGACCGGCTCGTTGACTAGTGAGTTGCACCGATGCCGGTTGGTTGCTATGCGAGCAGCAACAGGCACGACAGCCCTGATTGTGGTTGGGTATTGTTTGAAGTAAGTGATGGGATATGGGGGGGCCCCTGGGTCCCGTGGATGAGGAGCACGGGTAGACCCCAACGAGGCAACCCACCAGCGCAGCCCCGGGGCCCGATGTGCTACGAGCCAAGGCGCTCGAAGCCGAGGCCTCACTAATTTCCTGTCTCCTCGTACAATCGTTGCACCACTGGCCCGACCAGTGATATCCCTCACCACTAGCTCTCCTTACTTGACAGCTACCAATGCCACTGCAACCACTCACTCCAATCTGATGATGTATCACCTTGAGTACCTCAGACTTCTTTTCAATTCTACGCACAACTGTTGACGTGATTTTGATTTATTATTTTCACTCAACTCCAGTAATTTACGGCTATCAATTACGAGCAAGTAACACGCTTTCAGCCCGTCACTTTCTATTAGATATCCCGCCAACTTTGGAATCGTTATTAGTACAGAGTATCCTCTGTATCCTCTGGATCCTCTGGATGATCCTTGCCACCTCCAACAGTCAATTATTAATTGCCAAGTGTATCTCCTGTAGAAATGGTAGTGTGCCACCTCTATATCATATACCCCTGCGTTACCCGGCTTTTTACGCGCACGTGGTTAACTATCAAGGAAGTGCAGAGAGAACAGCAAAGGATATATCAGAGCTCGATTTATCCGAGTTCAATAGCCAACTTCTCAATACGATTATCTATTTTCCTCCTTTTACTTTTTTATTGACTCTCCCGTTTGTTTCCACCCTTTCTCTGACGATGCCGAACGCCTGGGAATAACTTATGCCGAGAGGAGCGTCGAATGCTCAACAAGTATGCACAGGAGATGCCGTGTTCAATCGCGTCTGACGTGACGTTTCGGTTACCACTTGTTTCCCCGATATTCCGCGGTCAATCACTTATTTACCTTTAACTTGCCAAGTTAAACTCTCAACTTTCAGCAGCAGTAATTACCTCACTCAGTGAAAAACCTTAGTAACTCGGTGTTATTATTTCTCTCCGCAATAGCTCCACCAATGGCGATCAGTGTCGGAGAATTGGTCCAGCGAATAGTCCCGAGTGTCGATTATGAAAAATCAGAGCAACGAGTGGATACACGACCGTTCAATTATACTATTGCGGTGGGGGAATGGAAAGGGGGATGTAATTGAAGGAGGCGAATCGAGTGACGATGGGGTGGGAGGGGGATGACAAGTGTTTGACGTCAGGAGTGTAATAACAGGAGTGAGTGGATAATAATGATTTTGATGGTGATGATAATGTCAAGCAGTGGCTTGGGTATACTCGCGCTGCGATAAACGCTCCTGAGCTGCCAGTTGACGTGAATACGCTTGGGCCGTTGTATATGTACATATACAAATATATATCTATGTGATAATGGGGGAAAAGCTAACCCGTGATGTCGGAAGGTCGCTCGCCGACTGACTAGCACTTCCGCTCTGGCTGTTGTGCGATTCAGAGTGGGGGATGCCTCGTTGGGTTGTTGTGTGTAGGGGTTGCTGCGGCGGCTGGCGGCTCGGCTCAACTCGTCTCTCTGGGACCGGTTTATACGTTGGTCGTCGCGCTCTGCGCGCGGGAAACCCCTTGCCCGAATAACCCTTTGCAATTTTTTTTACCAAAGCATTAGTCGGCAAACCCCTGTACTTCTCCTCTATCACAACTTGCCCGGTGAAAGCCTCACGTGGTGAGTTTCTCCTTTCAGTTTCGCCGTTTTTCTATACTCTCCTTTTCTGTTGTTCTAGTGGATCCTCGTTGTCGCCTTGTACTCACGTATTTTCACTATTTTGTTGATCTGTTTGTTTTTCTTCTTTTATGTGGTTTACCTCACCTTGTTTACCCCGCTTATCCTCAGTCAGAGCAGTCGAGTAGTTCGTCAAACTGATGTACTCGTACTCAACAACACAACGCGCACTTTAAACTTCAACGTGTTGCGATCCTCATGACACCGCGATCCCGATTTCCATCCAACAACTCCGAGTTATCCGTTTTTATATTTCTGCCAGTTATCCAGTGTTAGTATCACAGAGAATTATTCACTTTATTCGATATGCCGCACACTTGGCTCGAGTTCTGATGAACCATACGTCATCCGTCGGATGCGCTCGTACCTATTTCCTCACTCTACCGCTATCCTTTCACGAATGTCCCTTTTTTTTTCTATCACTGTTTGTACTGTGTTCTGTTCGTTGTGTCGCGGGAAAGCTTCCAACTTTTTTTCCTCCAGCTCTATTTATAGCTTTGTGATTGGATGTTTTAACTGGCCATGTGGTCACGTATGGCGTGGAATAGCGATTTGAGGAAAAAAAAAAAACAGTACTGACACGTAGATTCGCGATTTGGCGGATCGCGGAATACGAGCGCGGCGTGGAGTAATGATAAATAAATGGGTGATGAAGAATAGTGTCGGATGGTATCGGACTGATGGAAAAAGAGGCAAACGAGCGGAGACGGGCCACAGTGACTAGAAGCCTAGGCGTCTAGTGGTTATGGACCAGCGTGGGATCTGTGCAGCCAGCAGCGCGGCGCCGGCTAGAGCGTGAAGACTTGGAGTAACCCCTCGCGTATGTATCGCTATGTATCGCTGGAGAATTCACTTGTATTGGTGAAATTGTTGGATGTAGTGGTGATGGGGTAGGTGGTGGTATCCAGTAGTGGTGGTCGTAACGGGGGGGGGAGGTCGTCGGCAAGGTGGGGATGAGCCGGTGTAACGGGGAAGGGTGAGAAGCAATGAGGGAGCAATGAGGGGTTCTCTAGGTACAGAGGAGGGAGATAGATTGCACCGGTGGGGTGACGAGAGAGAACGTCTAGAGCAAGAAGTGCCACCCAGTTTGTATCGGGCGACGTTGGATGGCAGGCCTGCTCGACATTCCACCGACGATACGAGTCTCCCGAGGAATTTCGTCAGTGCCTGAATTCACGATGGCAATCCAGTTTTCTCCTCTCCTGAACGACAAGAGCCTCGGCGCCTGCGCTCAAATTTTACCATTTTTGTTACGTATATATATTTTTTTTTTCTCTTTCTTTTTTCATCCAACTTGTGCGGATATAGCTTCTGCACTGCACAGCTATACCGTGTGGTGGAATATCCTTTTTGCCTTTTCTCTCTTTCTCTCTCTGACGGTCGTTCTGTCAAACGGTGAAAACGTGTACCACGACAAAGACTCAGGGAATGCGAAATATTTTTCGTTGGAAAAATCAGGGCAATGAAATTATTCGTGTCTAGGGATGCCCAACAACCGACCGCGCATTGGAATTATGGACGAGAAGATGAGGGGATAGCATGGATTTTTTAACAGTGTGTGGAGGAGACTGGACAGCCTTGTGTTACAGCGAACACGTCGTTTCACGGGTGTTAATTAAAAATTTCTCGTGGTCTCTGGCCCCCGCCTATCTGCCCTGGCAAACGCTAAATCGGAAAGGGGTGTTCGATGAACGATGAAAACTATGGGGCCGCCTCGATAATTGAATCGCCGATGGTCTTTCATCGAATTCATACCTCACTTCTCGCTTCCTCCAGCCACAGTACATAACTCACACTGAGTTCTCTTTAGTTGTACCGAGGTATATAACAAAATACCTCTAGTCTGCACTTCAACACCTTCCTCCATATGGATAAATACATGCACAAACGCTCCCAGTCGTGGGTATACGTTTGGAAATACATTTACATACCTATGTAGTGTTTTCCCAAGCTAATGACTGACGAACGAGAGACGGTATAATGTATTCCACGTGGTATACGCACGCTTACCACGAACGCCCATTAGCATTTTTCGTGAAAAAAACTAGGAGTAATGAAACGCAGATGGATATAACATACCCCAAGCGAATGTACAGGTTTTTTCTTTTTCGCTCAGTCTCATTGCATTAATACAAAATGAATTAAAAGGAAAATGAGGAAATTCCTTGGGATCTAACGGTGCAAAATACCAGCTAAAAACACACCTTCGTTAGGGAAAAAGGGCCATTGAAGTTTTGCGAAACGACTGCGCAGGTGTTATTTATGATGAAATGTAAATTATTCATGGAGCAGGTTTGAATTCTATGGGACAGGGCAGAAAAAATTGTATGTCTTTGTGTAGAGAAGTTCCCGTTGTTTTGCGAGGTCGTCCATTTTCTACTGCTGAGCATTTGAAGATTTATGAAAATCTTGGATTAATCAAAGATTAATTAAAGAATTCCTGGGCTTACCCTTTCGGTCAGCATCTCATGCGAGAAATGAGTCAATTTCCGAGATCAGGTTTCTGAAACCGTCCCGTATTTTTTCATGAATTCCTTTTATCCGTGTACTTCACCTAGGGATAACCCAAGAATCCCAAAACATCAGCAATTTTGAATTGCATTTCAGTTGAAAATTTCGATCCGTGGCTTACTCCTTGGGAGGATCTTCCAAGAATTGCTGAAAATTTCCATCAAGAACAGTAGAGAACTCGGCCAGAGAAAAGTAAACCAACCGCAAACAGAGACATTTGAAACGATCTCGGGTGTCGACTTTTAAAACGGTGAGAATGGTTCTGAGATGAAAATATCGTTGGGGTTATGGCTGAGTGTGGAGTCAAACGGTAAAAGCGAGCAATAGAGGATAAGCGGAGCTATCGCGTATAGTTTCGCAAAGGATGCCGTACGTTGCGTTCTGTGATGCTACTTCTGATGGCTCTGGACCATGGGCGAGAGAGAGAAACCTAGGAACTCTATGGGTATATATTTATAATGACCCTATATGTATGCAAATGGGTGCATATCGTACGAACCTATCCTATTCGTACGTGACAGAGAGCCTACGAATAACATGAAATGCGCGTGTAGATGGGGCACGCATCCACCATGCACCAAAATATGCCTTTATATGCGTCCGCCACGTATTTTACAAAGTGCTGTAATGCCCATAATACCGATACAAACATTAAATAATTATTATTCATTTGTTCAATTAATGGCCGATCAGCACATCAATTTTTCCGAATTTTCGTAGTCACTGATTTTTCATGTTTTTAGTACTAAATAAAAATGTTGTGTATTATATTATCGAATTGTTATAGAATAATGAAATTTTGAAGGAATTATACAAAGGAGCCAGGATCCAGGTAAGTGGGTCAACGTCTCATTGAATATCATTGAGTAATACTACTGATTATTCAATTCATTAATTTTATTCGTTGTCTCAATATTATTCTTCAGTGTGAATTTAATAATACAAAAGGGTTTAGTTAATTTCTGAAATTGACCCCATATTGCTCGATCATCCTACCGTACGGTGCAACTAATTTTTCTTGAATCGGTAAACGTTCTTCCATATCCTGGGGAGAAAAAAAAATTACTTGGTCAGTCATTTTTTTTCTCCGTGCAAGGGATACGTTGGGTCCTGTTGACGCAGTAACCAGAAAATAATGGTGAGAAGTAATGGGTAAGTCTTCAGAAGTATTTTTACAACTTGGGCAGGGAAGGTAGTTTTGACTAGTACATCAAACTTACTTCTTGCAAGTCCAATAATTGGACGAAATATTATTTTTCTTTTTCGATTGCATTCTGGACTGTTATTCGATTTTCAGTGTATACCGTGGATTTTTCGAGGCACCAAAGGGGTTGGGCAAATCGAATGGCCCCCAACAACGATATACCCACTATGGACGCATAAATTACGACGATAAACATGTTATTTATAGGGGTAGGACATAAATTGCCTATGCTAATTTCTGCTGATCAACGGGGAAAATCGGGAGAGAGAGAGAGAAGCTCAGGGCTTTGCACAAACGCCTGGCCATCGACACGGTAAAATTCAACGTGTATCGTTTGGCTTTTGTCTGATCCTCTCATATCCCTCTTCATCCCCTCATCGACCCCGGAGAGGCCACTAAACTCTTTCCATTCCATAACGCCTATTCACAATGGCCACGGTAATTACTGAAAAATTCTTGACTGGAGTTTTTCCATGAGACGCGGATTAATATTTAAAGCGCGAGGCTTAACCGATGAGATACGCCTTCTGGATATCGTTCATTTTTTCCATAACATTCAATTCTCAATAACAATTTTGTTTTTGAAGATATTTCTTCAGATCCCTCACCGAAATATATTTCGCTTTCTTCTAATCAAAAAGGCGTATCAATATTTTTTTTCCAAATCCTTTTTCAGTGTTTATAATGAAAAAAAAGTAGTCTGTATAATTACGGAAAAATTCTTATGCCGGAAACTTGAGTTGGAAAAATTTGTAGATAATTAATATTCAAAGAGCGGATGAAAACAAATGTAGGTCGGTACATTGCGTTGTCTGAGTCAGGGAGATATTCGTCCAGGGAAGCTCAATTTCAATTTCGTGCCCCAGGAGTGTCGTTGCCGAACGAATATAATTATACGAAATAATTCTGAATGCCAGGTAGTCTGGTGTTGGGGTGTTGGTGTTGCCTTGTCTCGTGCGGGCTTTAAAGTGTTACTCCACACCATTGGCCCCGACGGGGTGAATGTGTCCGTGTGGAGGCAATGTTAGTTGAAAGTAGAAGGGACCCAAGTAAGAGCAACGTTACGCTTGGGTTACGCGCCGCCCCATTTTCTCGCTTGCACGAAGACAACCCGCGGAAAGATAGCAGCCAAGAGATCCGAGTGCTTAATGGCTCGAAATTGCCAGCATCGGGAGACGTCTAGAATGAGAATTGAGTCAAGGTCTAACGAGACTCTGAGCTTGCAAAACACGTGTGCATGTTTTTTCCCAGGATTTATTGACGTGAATGATAATCACGTTGAAATTACCTCAAAAATATATGCTTCATCTATTATTTAATACATATAATGGAATTTCCAAATTCCCTACGGTTTTATTAATTTTTCACAAGATGTTAGAGATAATAGGTAATTAAGTTGAATTCTAGAAATTTCAATCGTACCGGAATTGGGAAAGATATGACGATAAATTATTTAATTTCACAGTTGATAATTGGAATTATTGATAATTTTTAACAGAAGTGGTGAATGTTCATTCAATCTTGAGAAAATGTATGAAGAAATGTACAAATATCGCGAATACTTTTTCTCTTTCCTATTCCCGTTTTATCTAATTTTTTTTCTATTTTATCTCAGTTCTGAATCACACCCCAAACTTGGAGAATATATTTTGATATAATAATCTCTCGATGCAGTGAGTTATAATTTCCACGTGTTAAACCGTAAATTGAGTCTCAAGGTGGCGATTCTTAGCTTTCAATTATTCCATTTCTTCTCGTCAATTACTCTCTCTCCTCGTTGAAGGTATCCCCTACCGAGCCCCTCAAAACTGCGCGTCTCCCGCTCATTTTGGCCATTTTCCTTTGCCGTTGAAATTCTTCCTCCCCCAACCCCCGACAAGGGTTCTCTATACTCGACCCCTGCAGCCCCTCCCAGTGGCTTCGTTCCATTATCCGGATATTAGCCATCGGGGACCCACCAAATTGCTACAACTTAAATAATTTATTTTAATGCAATCGCACGGACTAACTGGCTAACGGTAACGCTTTCTTCGTTATATCTCGCGGCGGGATTTATTTTTAATTAGAAAGAAGCCACAGATATTGTAATCCAACTCGGCGAATGCAGGGATAAAAGTTGCAGGAGGTGAGATCCACCGGAAAAAGAAGAATACCCTGAGAAATCCCGCGTATAACAATTACTCCCTCTCCAAGATTTCAAGATTTACCAGAATTTTTCCGAAAAATCGGCAGATAACATCTCAGATTTTTGGTGGACCGACAAAAAAAAATGACTTTTTCAATTGCCCGAAACCCCTGACGAATACCCACGAACTTTTTCTGTCAACTTAAAAAAATGATTTCTCATCAGATGAGGATCAGAGGAAAAATTAAAATACCGAGATTTAAATGAAGAGAGAGAACAATAGTGAAAAGTACAGAGAAGAAGGAGAATGAAAATGAGGCTGAAAGATGTAAATTTCGAGTCCTCATGAATACAACACTTGAAGGATACAAATTTTTCCTCGGGGGATAATGTTTCACGATGAATTTAATCAAATCAGAGATGATCGCTGGAGCACTTTAACATCGTTGGATTGCAGAGATGGTGGTAAAGCTTGTGTCTAGTTATAGTGATCATTGTGCACGTACGGGAGTGACGGGCGGCATAAATATTAATTGCACAAAATGACATGTAAATACCACGGGTGGATGAAGCCGTGAGTGCGGCGATGGGGTTGGGGAAGCCCATGGGGTGAGTAAGGGGGAGGGATGTGAATCCAGCGACAGCACGTGCATCCCAAATGGACCATTATTCCATCAGCCATACCAGCCAGCAACTGTTCGGGTAACTCTCGGTCCAAGAGAGCGCGCGAGAAATCCTGTCTCGTGTACTCCTCCGAGTATCTTGCCTTGTAGAATATTAATGCCGACAAAACCTCCTAACTCCTCTATATTCGGAAAATTCCTCGGTCTTTGTCGATGACCTTAGAACAATCGATCAGTGATTTTATTCTTTCGGGGGAAAGGGGCAACTCAATCGAGCGGAGAGTGCACCGCTAAATTGTAAGGTTGATTGCATCAGTGGTGGACAAACAGCCGGTGGCTCATGGGCCACTGGAGACGTACCACATTTGGATTATTGGGCTCCTGTCCAAACCTATGGGCTATCGCACCTGCATAACAATTTCCTCCGAGCTTTCTTAATTGCGTTACCAACATTGAGATTTTTAGCCACTCAATTCCTACCTGAAATCAATTTTCCCCATGATTTTTTCATTAATTCGATTATGGGGAAAATAATTTTTATTTATGAGAAAATCATTTATATGGTTTAAATTGTTGGGACGGCAAATATTATTGAATTAAATAATTCAATGAGATTTTGATCGGCTGGAAGGTGAAGCGGAATTATTTTTATATTTATATGAATTCATTCGCGTGGGGAGAAATCGTTGAGGGGAGTCTAGGTTATATTAAATATTTATTTGAAAAATTTATTTCTTCATTGTTGATTCGTAAAAAAATCCCATTGTTTGTGAAGTTGAAATGATAAAATTCTTCGAAAATCCAATTAGTTATTTAAAAGTATCATGCATCAGTTGGATTGTACCGGCGATTGTATGCATTCAGAACATGTCTTGATCAAATATTTCGCCCATTGGATTTTATGCAATTACATAAACCCTGTTCAAATATCCATATTGGAAAATAATTTATATTCAAATTTGCAATATTCCAACAGTGAAATCCGTAAGAATTTTTTGATTTCAACTCTACTAATTGCATTCCTCAACATTATCGATGTCACATGGAGTTTCGTTATCAAACCGAAATATTATTTAAAAAATTCCTCAATCATACATTTATAAAAAATTCGCGGATATCTCCCTCATAAATTGGAAAGTTAATTGCGAGCTCCAAACGGTTTTTGAATGTTTAATTCCTCCTTTCGATGAATACTCCCCTTACCCCAAGTAATTTGTTTTCTCACATAGCAGTGCCCTTCATATTTATCTTTCATTTACTTCCAGCCTGGGGTTAAATGAAATTTACTGGCCCAGTCAACGTGCAATAGTTTAATGAATTTTTTTTTCAAGTTCGCAGGCCTCGATATCAATGTCGACAAATTGAATTCAAAACAACAACGAAGTGACATCAAATTTCTGCTCCCTCCATTAACAAAGCAGTCTATTTCGTGAATATTCAAGATGAACGCGGAATTTAGTGGGCGTTTTCACTGTAATTTTTTTCGTTTTTTCACTATTTCTAAACTGGAAAGTTGAAAAAATACGTTAACCGTCGGGCGTTATTGATTTTGAAAACATTGGAGATGAAAGATACGTTAAAAGTGTTCAATATTTGACGTTAACTTTGTGTTGAGAATGCTGCGGGATTATTTGTGGTCGAGTCGAGCCAAAAATCGATATTCCGCGGTCTTTCAAATGAGATGCCCCCGGTAAGCCAGTAAATTGTTGCTTTGAAGTTTCAGGAAATTCATTCTCACTCAACGCTTGGGCAACAGGGATGACACACGAACCGCGATACCTTTTTTTTTCAATGTTAACACTTGTATTCGATTTTTGTTTTATTGTAGTCGACTGAGAGAATGAATTAACAACGGAGAGAAAGAGGAGACGGAGGGATAGCACTTTTGTTCAAGCGAAAAAGAGACATCGCCAATTGTTTGAGGTAGTTCATATTCACAGAACACAATGAATTTGTTTACCTTTGCAGAAGTATAAAAGTTTCATTTTCAAGGAGTGATTTTTGAACTGGATTAATTTTTTGGCATTTTGAATAGAATTGAAAATCGCAATCCGATGAAAAATAAACTCGGGTTTCCTCGATGATTACAAAAATAAATTGGAATCATGAGGTTTTGTCGTCACTCAATTCTATCGCTATTAAAGACTAACAATTCCCCGCGATCTTCCCTTTAGGGGTATTTTTTTTTAGAGTGATAAGTATTTTTTCTCAGTCTGTGAAGAATATCCGCTTCGCACTTTAGTTTCGACAAGAAAAGAATCACCGTCTTGCTCGAATAAAATTCAAATCAGACTGGCGCAGTCCAACTTAGCAGGCAATAAAAACACCAATTAATCAGAGAAGAGAAAAGACTCGTCAGTGGTGGGTAAATGTGCGACGTTTAACCCTCTTTCAACGTCAAAAAATCACCCTCCGTGGGTTTTCCGGCGTCGGCCAGTAGTGGAAAGCTGAAGAAGCAAAAGGGGTCCACCCGGGCTTCATTTTAAATTCCACCAGCGACGGAAAACAATCATCGATCATTAGTAGAGAAGCGTGGATTATTTCGCCTCTTGGTGAAAAAAAAAAATAAAAGACTCAACTCTCAGGATTATTAGGAGAATTAACATTCTTGGTGCGCACACCTGAATCAACTCTAACCCTCCCCGCACCAATAATAATTTGATTTCACCGGGGCGAGTTTGGAATTTTTCCGGGTGTAATTAAAATGCAGATCAAGTCCTGCAAATCACTCGGAATTTTTTGGCCAAGGGGAGTCACCCGAGTCCGGGCTAGAAGTTGGCGCATTTTCTTCTTCGCATGCACAGGCGAATGAACAAACGATCGGCTAGAATATATTCTGCATAAGAAATGAGGGAGTATATTTAAGCGTTGAGCCAAGTTCCCCTCCGAGAAGGAAAATAATATAATAATGTTTCTTAGCTCTTCCTGTTTTCATCTGCAATTTGTAATCCAAGAATTACAGAAAAAAATGTATACTCCGCAGAGATAGCGGATGAAATCCATGCAAATAAGGGAAAATATCAGCCAGAATTTATCCTTGGGCATCTCTGCGTCCCGTTCATCACTTAGACTACCGGCTGCTGAGGTGAAAATCGACGGTAATTAATTTTCTTTTAATTCCAGAAATTAATTAATCGCCCCGGGACTCGCGCCGGACAATAATCTATCAGTCCGCACAAGTGCTGCATTTCATCTGATTTTTTTTCTCTCACAATATTTTGTTTAATTATTGAAAAATCCATCTAAAATGTACTCACTCGAAGCAATTCCACAATTGCACACCCAAAATCCAAAAAAAAAAATCAATAGAATGTCTAAATGCAATTATTCTATAAAAATTCATGGAAATTACACATTATGGTCTTCTCCTGCCTGAAATATAATTGATCCCCTATCTTTCGAGTGATTTCTCCGTGATTTCGGATTGATTTAATGAAGAAGCAACGGCATAATTCCCTGAACCAACAGCCCCTGGCGGATGGTTTTCTCCCCTCAATTCCCCGGAAAGAAAAACTTATTAAAAAATTCGGTGAAATAAAGCAAAGCACTCAAGCCCGCCAAATACCCTCGGCCACGTCGGCAAGTACCAAATGAAAAATCCCTATATCCCGGGTTTCACTGAGGCCTAGTCGCTTTCGAAATGAAGTGTTGAAGAGGTATGCCAACAGGGATCGGCGCGGGGGAAAGTAAAAATGCCTTTGAATTCGTGAAAAGGCAAGAAAAAAAAAAAGTACAAAGCCAGGCCGCGGGGCTAATTTGTCTGAATGAAGGTGGAAGGACTGGGCTATGGCAAGAGGAAAGAGTGGCACCAGGAGACAACCGGAAGGAGTGAGAGGAGTAGAATCGTAGACAGGTAGAGAAGCTGCAGGGAATTTCAGCCTAATTCTGGATAAACACCCTTTCATTATTTCCGGTAGACAATCCTTTGTTCTCCTTTGTTTCGGCATACCCACTCGTCTTTATCTACTTCCCCCCGGCTGACTGCCATCCACTCCAGACACCCTATAACATTTAATCCCACCAGGTTGCCTCAATGCCACTGTCGAGTGCAAAAACCTATTTACCCATTGATGAAATAAAGCTGTGTTATGCACGTGTAAATAACCAATGCATGATGAATTATCGGCTATTCAGAAATGAAGGGGTGAGAGTGAAGGGGGATGGACTGGGAATGATGAGGGGTGAAGAGGGGAATTCCGATGGATTGTTGCAACTGTGAAGCCTGTGTATGATACTCGGCAATGTCCAATCTCGTTGCATCGATGTTTGCATGTAATTCGACGGATAATGATGACACATCGGATTCCCGCTCTCCTTGCTAATGAATCAAACCAATTCTGAAATGTGCATCAGTGTATACACATTCACTGGTGATTTTGTTATCGTTTGGATATTCAGGATTTCACGAGTTACGTTTCACAGTGTGTGCCCATTTAATATCAATTGACCTACTCGGATTGGAGTATATCTCCTAGGGCACTGATTCATCCAATTCGATACATGTTAGAAAATTACTCGAAATTTCGCGCAATTATTGCGTTCAATTCGCTATCTGGAATTCGATTTAATTCAGTGTTCGGGTCTCATGATTAAATTGAAAATTCAAGTTGTCGCTGAGGAGGTGTTTCATTGGGAAATATATTAGAGGGACGTGTTTAGTGACAGTTCATTAGAATAAATCAGAAGAAGAGAAGAAGGTGAATGGTTCGCGATGCTATTGACAAACATGAAAATACCGTGATGGCCTCACTCATTTTATGGAAATAGTCGAGTCGATTGCCGAGGCATGTGGAGAAACTCAATTATCTAGTGAGCGAAGCAAATTTGAGATTTTGTAAATTATTTACAAGTGTGGGTTTCAATCTTGAGATTCTTCAGATTCTTGATATACATCAGAGAAAACACCATATGAGGAGGATGAGGCCACAGAGCACAGAAGGCAAAATTAGTTTGAGGCGTTCATTAATTTCCCCAACACATTGAACTCCCAATGAAGAAATTTCCAATAACACTGGAATGCCTGTGTGACAAAAATTCCAAAGAAAAGTACCGACAATTGTCATAACAAATTGTTTAATTGTAGCAGGAATTGAAACATAAAATTTGTCATTACTCCGGGGGAATGAAGCGAGAATATACGAAATATTGCGTAGCCAATTGAAAAAGGGATGAGAGGAGTGCCATGGATGGGGAACGAAGGGAATGAATCTCCCAGATACCGCCTCGGGTGTACTCAAGAAATTTATCACACGGGCTTGGTGGAGATCAAAGCCATTCCAAATCGACTTTTATACGGCATTTAAAAGCCCCGCACAGAGGCATGAAGGTATTGACGATGAGAAGCCCAGTCAGACGGTAATGCAAATCGAGACGACGGGCAATTTCTGTACATCGGTTATTCATTGCAAATGAATTCTCCGTTCTGTATCCATCAGATGTATGAGCATCTGAATTGTGTCTACACAGGTGCTGCCAAGTCAGGACATACAGCGGTGGTCGATACGGGAGGATGAAATTTAATGAAAAGCGTCTCTGACGAATAGACCAACTAATTGTTTCTGAGAGAAATTAATAAAAACGACTGACGGCGAGGGCTTTGGCTTGAATTGTGTGCCAGGCTACCACCAGCCGTTTATTTCATTTTTCTCGAGGAGCCGTCACTCTTCCCTCACTTCCCTCTACGCCGAGAGGGCTTTTGTTACTACCCTATATCGACCGTTTACCGAGGGGCCACCGAGAGGGATCCCAGCTCATGAGGTTCCCCATTATATACCGTTTTTCAAAAGCTTCAGGAGTCAATTTTCGTGGTACATTCTATTTTTAACGTTTCAATCTTTCAATACCTCTATTTTTATCCCATGTCTGCGCTATTTTTGTACTATTGAAAATACCTTTTCAATTTCAGGAACAGTGTTGATGTAGTTTTCGTAGGAAAGAATTCATTCATGCACCGGTAGAAATTTCAAGATATTTCAATCGCAGAGTTATATGAATTTTTTATGAAGCGTCTTTGATCTGGAAATTTCAATTAAAAATGTTAATTATATTTCTCATTAATTGGCTTTTCGTGCGTATTGTCAGGTATTGGAGGCTTTCAACAGATCTACAGTGCATTCTATCGGAATATTTTTAGCAGGATGCCACATTATCCATCAACACGGAAAAACCCGGGAAATGCAATTTCTTTGCATTAGCCCGAATGGGAGTAACGGCACTGTAAATTTTACCCTGCGGAAAGGTGGAGAGGTCGAGTCGTAACCGAAACCAAAAATAATCGGGTACCGCCTGGTGCTCAGCCAGTTAAATTTCCGCCACCGAATTCGGTCTCCTAATTCCCATCCCCAACAGCTACAACCACCTAGTTCTCATTCTCCCTCACTACCTCCGCATTCACCAACCCCTCACCCCCGTTCCCACCCCTCGCCTCGTTATTTACCCTTAATTAGCGGCAATTAACAAATAATTAATTGCAAGGCGAGACTCTCGGTGAAATGATTATTATTTGAAATGCAGTTACCTGGCGTGCACGCCGGGAGCGAAAATTCAACTTTTCATTTCTATCTGTCTCGTCGCATCAAATTAAGAATTAATGATTAATGAAGAGGTGGGAGAGGGAAAGGGCTGATGTTACCAACAAGCTAGTTTATGATGAAATTTTTTTTTCATTCGCGAAAATCGATGGGGTTAATGACGCGAAACTCTGTACTATGGATGAATCAAGCCTACTCAAACGATTATCAACGGACTTCGCGTGTCATGGACTCATAACAGCGGAGGAATCGCAACAACTCGTGTTTTATTAGAATGGCTGAAGGACAGGAACAACGACATACCGGGCGTACCAGTGTTCTTACGATGCGGATGAAGTGCTCTATACTTCATTTGGTTATTACTGTCATTGTTGCTGTTGTCTCGGAGAATTTTCACGAGGCTAATGAAAAATTCAATGGAGGTTAATTGACGGTAAGATTAATTCTGCACCCGAATTAAAAACAATGAAAGCTGGATGGAATTCACCGCATGTTCCATTAGAGGCATCAAATATTCAGATGTTAATCACTCCTAAGACAGGATAATTCCATGCCTTGCGTAGGGAAGGGCAGAATACCCTTGAGAAAATTTAACAAAATGTCTTCTTCAAAGGGTTGCAAAAAATACAAGTACGAAAATAATCCCGAGTAAGCCCTATCGATTGTTTCAATTCAGTGAGTGGAGAAATGGGGGAAATGGTTACATTTAATAATCCATTAAATTCAAATAAAAGTTTTCCGTAACAGTGACGTCTTCTGTAGTCATTGCAGAATGGAAGAATAGATTTCGAAGGGTTGCGTCCTCAGGGAAATCAGGAGGCAGAGGGATTGAGGCCTTGAATATCCCCCATTCCACCGAGTGCCACGTCGGAGCTTCACCAAAGTAGCTTGTCAATAACTTAAATCTCAATCGTAACTTGGTGCTCCCACCTGATTTCCGTTTCTCCAACTCCACTATCTCCAGCAGTTGCCCTCTCAAGGGCCCTCCAGACCGGACGATTTACGCATATCCCTGTTACTCATGCAGTCCTGTCAAGATGATGAGGATATTTCGTACTGCATCAGTTATTTTACGTGACTGATGTGAAATCTATCTGTTACAAAAACGAAGAATTTATCATTTCCATCGATCTTTCACCGTCGCCCAGTGAATTCCTCGCGTGTCTCTGCTAAAGCAACACATTTTCCTTCACTACTCTTTGTGCACCGAAGATATACTACCCCAAATCCAATGACTTCCCGAAGGTAACCGAATCGTCAGTGGTGGAAAGTAATTTCACGGTGTCGGCGCGCATTAACTAAGAGCCTGGGATTGATGTCACTCAAGGTGTTTCACCCATCTTGTCCTCGAAAACACCATCTTCATATTCATCTCTCTCATTATGGGCATGAATTCTCATTCGGATTCTCCCGTCTCTCAACCTTTTAGAGTCACTATTTTCCCGATGTATCTGAATTTTTGGTACAGAATTCAATTGAATTACGTAAACGTCTATTTCAGTTTTACGTATTTCTAATTAAAACTTGCAGAAGCCTTACTCAAGCGTTTTCAGAGTTTTAATTGAAATTTCGAAATATCTGAATCACTTCTTGCGAGTATCTATTAAAATTAAAAACTTTACAAGTCTGTTCTCCTGGGATTTAATTGAACACTGCAACCTCAAAATAACTCCGAAATTGTTCATAAAAAACCAGTAAAGCCTAGATTGTCACAGTAACTGTGAAGACTCATGCACTACAGCAAGTAGTACAAACCATAAAACCTTGATATGAATATACTCTGAATAACATCATCAACAGACATGCCAAAAACTCCGGAATTTCTCCCAATTAATCGACGAAGAATTAAATACCGAATAATTTCAGTAATCCAGTGTTAAAATTGTCAGCCTAAAATATCTAGGCGACTTCGTTTTGATTAAAGCGTCAAATGTCATGACTCAGGTCTCCAAAACGACTCCTAAACTGGTACTAAAAAACGAGCAGACCCAAGATCCATGTGGTGCAAGAACCAGTGAAAACCGTGAAACTTTAATACGCATATACTCTGCATTCAAATGGCCTAATCTATTCGATACTCAATTTAACTCAATGGGTGGAACTTGATGATCCATACGTACACGTACCGACCAACACACTGGTTCAACTACGACGTTAGATCAAATTAGTGCGGCCCGACTTGGTAACTTTAGAGCTGCATCCAATCTATTACGAGTACGGTTCGGCATTAGCAATGTGTCGTCACTGTGGCGGTGGTTATACGTTATATGTTATACGTGAATGCGGGGTTTGTTGGTGGATGGGTGCGGGTGAAAGGTCGAGATGGATAAGAGAGGGACCTGGTATGTAGGGTAAAGAGGATAGCTCTGAGATAGAGGCGAAGGGTCGAAGCAAGAGGGAAAACCGGTGGGACAAGTCTAGTGCGCGCCAAGCACGACATCAAAACTTTGCCCGAGCGAATCTAAACTAACCGAGTAACTCTTCGCGTTACGGGACCAGAACTACCTTGGCCCCGTGTATAGCCGAAAGGTACTGAGGGCTAGTATGGTGAACTAGCGATGGAGGTACCGTATTCTCTTCTACAATAACCACTGAAACACACAAACCCTCGCCTTACCACTGACTACCATCAGTCAAAAGTACTTCAACACTAGAGTCATCCTGGCGTGATACGACAAATTCAATGGATCAAAAGGCACAACTCGCTAAGATATGGCCGATCACTTGAATTTGATACCAACTAAGGTTATCTTTCATTCCAACCGCCGCTAGACTCGAACGATGCATTTGCGGATTAAATATTCACGGCAAGTCTCAGCTTCGTCCCTCTCGAGTTGTCATCAATTTATCTCTCGGGGATTATGGAGATACGACACTCAAGCACATAACGTCCAACTCGCGGTTTTAATCCCAACAGATAACTTTGTCCATCGGCTGGAGCCGGTGTTCTACTTAATTTTAATTACGCACTTTGGAAATGAGTTTGGGTTCAGTTAGGATGGCGTTGACGTGGACTCACCTTGTTGAGGAAGAGGCGTTGGTTCAGCGCGCAGAGGGCCGTTGATGCACCCGCGTGGTCTGTAAACTCGACGAATCCGTAAGAATCGTTACCCACCTGAAACGAATAATGAATTTCATGTGCAATTATACCCTTGAAGCTATCAGATGGTCACTAATGGATTAGAAATAATTGTTTGAATTCGCTTGATGCAGCAATTTTTTCTTGTGAATGCAACGGCAAAAGTCTCCAGTCTCCAGGAAGTAGTACAAAATAAATCAGGTGTTCTTCATGTTTACGAGTATGGAGAGTGCATTGGTACGGGGAAACAAAGACCGGTCGTGCATCAATTGCGGAGAACGAGTGCATGTGAGTAACACTCATGTTTGTATTCGGTGATGGGAGGGTCGAGAGAGGTGGAGAGGGAAAGGGGGACTTGAAACGCTGGACATTGTAATTAGGCAGGACACATCGCGCCCCTGGGACTCAGTGGTCCGTTTGGTATAACAGTGAACTATACAGAATTCCCGCCACGCATCGGTCGCACCGCGGAATATGCCCCCCGGAGCGCACATACTTCATTTGAGCTGATTATGTTCGATACGAACCACTGCTCCCCCATTTCTCCTCTCACCCCTCTAGGCTGTTCCACTTTACTGCCAAACATACCTGGGTGTATATTCCCTTTGCCAACGTAACTCGGACTAGATCACTTCCCTCTAATGGATAGAGACCACCTAATCTCTGATTGACTATTATACTGGACAGTGGGCAACTATTGGGCTAATTCATTATGCAGGGGGGGTGTTTGATTTCTAGCCGGCTGACAATTGCACTTCAACCCAAACAACGATAAAAACTTATTGTCAAATATACCCTGACGTTTAATTATCGGATGGGATATTATATATTTTTGAAATTTTTTTTTAATGCTACAATGTCATCTGAATTCTTGGTTACCGTAGAATCCTTGAAGTCGCGTGCCTGGGGCTAAATTCGCTTAAGCACGGAGAGAAATATTTAGTAAAAATTACGGAACTTTCAGTTCACTTACCGATTACGAAGTTGATTCGAAAAGTTTAATTGACGGTATCGTTATTTTTCACCGATAATTCAGATAAAAATTACGGAACACCGCGGAAAAATTCTGTGACTTTAGAACAAAATTACGTGACAGTTCCGTAAAATTTCCGACAACCACATTTCGCTCCAGAATTACGGAAAATACACGTAATTTTTATTGAATATTTCTCTCAGTGAGGGGAAGCGAATTCGTAGAATCCGATTATATGCAACTACCCCCAGTAATAATTTTTTTTATCTTCAACCCCAAAGGTAGTAGAGTGGAAAAATCGGAAACGGAACTACTGTAAGCTCAAAAAATCCTTCAATCCATAAAATGAGGTCCTCGCGGAAAAATCTATAAAAGAAGCATGGAAGATCACAAAATTCAATATCTTCAGAAGATATTTCTCCGTGTGCGTTTTTAGTGTACAAACGGGTGAGAAAAAATGCATATGTCCTGCCACAAAAGAACTTCCACAAATACAGGCCTTCAATAAAAGGCTTTATTGTATTGATACGCATCGCCGATATATTGAAAGTCCTTTATATAAAAGGTTTTCACGCTCCAAAGTGGATGATGGCGTGAGACAAGGCAGTAAATTTCTCAAGGGCTTGTGAATAAAATCAATTAGTTCGAAGAAGCCTTGCCGGAAGCGAGTCGAACGACGGGGTGGAACGGAAAAGGGTTGAGGTTCGTCAGGAAGCTATACTCCTCCCTCCAACGTAAACCCTCAAGTGAATCTTCTATACTGTAACGTAGCAAAGGGGTGACGTACCAACTGTAGAAAGATGAGAATCCGGGCGTGACGACGACCAAATGGCCGGCAAAGGCTCCGATCATACCGGCAAATCTTTATTGCCCGAAAAAAAAAAAATCCATTATTTTATCCATTAGATCGCACGTCGAGATCATTCCCTCGGACTGGCATTTTCGTTTAGCAGTTTTTCTTCGGGCACCCTGATGCGACGAGACCTTTATGACCGTTTACGTCATTCTTGGGTGCCATCAATGCGTTGTAGTTTATACTGCGGTGGGATAGCTTTTTTTATCTAGTTTTCGACTAGCATGTTTAATGCCTCTTCTAGCTCCGAGATTTATCATCGCGCTATTTGAATATCTCGTCCTATCGTGTTATCATTCTCAGTGAGAATAATCCCTCACCACCAGCAAACACTTCTTACGTTCCCCGGTTCCAGGAACTCTCTGTTCTAATGGAATTTTCATTCAAAGTAACTCGGTTTTTACCTGATACAAGCCACCGATGCAGCGTCTGAATTTTAACTTGCGTTTTTGCGAATCGGTTGAATCTTCATTTTGATTCGAATCCACTCGAGAGAATTGGCCGATTTACATGATTTTTTTTTTGTCTCATCTGTATACACTGACGTAGAAAAATTCAGAATGAAGTTGTCCGTTCGTTATCATCTATATCTGTTATATCTGTTTATTCTTTTCCATGGATTTTCCAGGTGGAGGACGTCCCTAACAGCCTCGCCTCTTCCGTGTCCTTGTCCAAGGGGATTCATTATCTCTCTATTCATCGACGTTATCACCCAGGTCCTTGCGCACTCCTCAATGAAATGCTTGGAAATGGTGTCTCTTGCCTCCGATGATGTTCCACTCTGCCCCCCTTCCACGTGTGGTATTCAACATTGTGAGAACCTCCGAAAAACGGCATCGCACAATACATTCCTCGAGGAATACAAAAAGTGGAAAATCTCAGGACTCCCTCTAATGGAATTCCCCCACCGAATGTTTATATTTTCCCCCATCTTTCCTTTCCATCCTCGCAAGCTCTTCCATCACTGACATACCCATTCGCATTCCTCTTTTCATTTCAGTGTTTCTCGTCGCTGTCTCGTCAACCATTCCTGGTTCTCGAGGAAAACTTTATACCCGTTATCGTCGTTATCCTTTTTATCGCATCCTCAAAGCGACCTTGTGTGCGCTTGACTCGTCCCCTTTCCACTGGCCATCCAGGATTTGTAGCAAGATGACGAGGATCCTCCCGCAAATTAAAAAACGCAAGAAAAGAACGAAAATGATAAAAGAAAACAACCACTGCAAAAAACCACTATCTAAGACCGAAAATGTGAGAGGAAGGAACAATGGCGATACACGTATTTTAGCGAGAATCTTTGGATAGAATTTCGTACTCACGTGTTTGGAATTTTTAACAACTTGCAGTTCTCATGGAATTTCAAAGAATGGCTTAATTGAAAATTCACGGGTTGATGGGAAAATCGATGCAAATTGTGGATTTCGGTTTTATTATTTTTCGAATGATGTCCGAGCGGAGTTATTCACCCAACAATACTCAGACAATTTTTAATCAATTTCAATGAATCAATTGTTAATACATCAATTACTGGAGGGTTCCGCGTCATTCGACAGTGAATTATCTTGTGATAAAAAATCGAAATAAATAGTCCAAAAAAAATGAGTTATTAGGACCGAATGATTCGCGTCTTCAAAGGTACAAATAAAAAAATGGGAAAACAATGCCGCAAAAAAGGTAGAAATGAGGGAAAAAAGTGGCTCCTCCGATGGAAAATAAAAAAGCCGAACAAACCAGGAACAATGGAGACACACAGGTGCATGCCCGCAGGTCTGAATCGAGAGCGGGTGGTATAGTGGATGGCATATACACAATCCATATAATATCATCTAGAGCGCGACAACGTTTTCGCCGTAACTCACTGGCTGCGAATTTATCGGCTCTCGTCGATCGGCAAAATAGAAAGGGCCGTTCAAAAGAAAGAAAGAGAGAGTGGAACGAGGGGTTGGAGGAGGTAGAGGAAAAGCTCAACGCTAGCTGCGGCGGTATAGTACTTAAAATCTCATTTATATTGCCCCGCTATCTGCCCCCGGGACATAAATTCACCAAGTGCCCCGTACAGGTTCATACCGAGCCATCCGTGAAGCACCCTCGGAGGACGCCAATATGCGATCATCCAGCGCTTTCAATTATCAATAATAGTTAAAGTGAAATAGAAAAGAAAAAAAAAAGGCGAGGATTGGGCGCGGCGAGTGGTACGCGGCGAGTGGTACGCGGCGTAAAATGACACGAGTAGAGATAATCCTCAGGACGAAACAAAAAGTAAATAAATTCTTCGAACGATGAATTTGACAGATATACGCGGTGTGGTAGAAAAAGCGAATATCGAGGATGCTTCAAAGCCGATTCAGGGGAGCAGATCTTCGAGAAAAGATGGGTATAAAGAAGGCCACGGATGAGGCGTATACAGCTCAAAGGGGATGGCTAGATACATATAACTGCGCAAGGTATATATTCCACAGGAATATCACAGGGTTCAGGTGGCGTCGCAACCAATATCGTAAATCCTGATCGAATTCGAACAAGCAGACCATATCTTTCTTTCCCCGACCTGGCCTCTTTCCTTGCCCAAATCGTCTCTATCTGTTCCTTTCCCCACTCCTCACTCGCATCCCTTCAATTTATAATATAAAAACCATCGAATCTTGAGTAAACTCTTGTCGTTTACGGCCAACTCACAACGACCCGTACTTTTTCGCTCTGCCTTTCTCTGTCTCTCAGCTCTGACCGGTTTTTTGGTCTCACCAAAGATATTGGGTAAGATCCACATGATGAAAACGAATTCTTTGGGTAAAGTAATTTACTTCGGTTAAGTAGATTTACTCTGTGCAGAGAGAAATCGTTATTATTCTCGGGGCCTATCCTTATAATTTTGAGGAATCATGGGCATTTAGTTACGGATAGGTGGAAAATATATACTAAACGTGTACTTTATAGATTTTTCTTGGAGAAAGTTACGGGAAGGTCTGACATACATGATGATATAGTAACGTACGTTTAGAATGAATTTTAATTTCAATATAATGGAGACAGTAATTTTTTTTCAGTGGCGGGGAGTGGGATTTGAGGGGAGCATGTGTCGATGTAGTCATTGGACTCGTGAAAAAGTTGTTCGGTGGTTTTCTCGAGTGGCGAAACGAGAGGGCGAGATTTTACTATTATTTGGAGAATACGTTGTACCATGTGGCATGTCCAGAATGCCACCCGCTCCTTGGCTCACCCGTTCGGGAAATTGTTTTCGGTCAAACGGAGCATTTATAAGCCGTAAAAGAGACGGTGTCGCTTTTGAACTGAACGATCTATTAAATTTTTACGAGCCACCGGTACTATCCCACTCCAGAGAACGTCTTCTCGTAGGTGTTTTTCAGTGTTGCAGCTTTCAGGGTTTTCTTTTGCCAGGGTTTATGAGTTGCTTTTGGTACGTTGGTAATTCAATACATCGATT
Organism: Fopius arisanus; assembly: GCF_000806365.1. Taxonomy (NCBI): domain Eukaryota; kingdom Metazoa; phylum Arthropoda; class Insecta; order Hymenoptera; family Braconidae; genus Fopius; species Fopius arisanus. The sequence continues at coordinate 3,099,577 of NW_011887740.1, read as the reverse complement.
GAGTGGTTTATTAGATTCGAAGGAATACGCGCTGGAAATTTCCTGTCCGGAAATATTTATCCGGAAAGAAATCCACTGGACAAAATCCCCCGAAAAAAATCTTCCAAAAAACAAAATTATTTTGGGCTTTCTCCATTTTTAATAATAACCAAGTGAAGGTATTGGTGTATGTATCGACACTAAACTCTCGATTTTTAAAATTTGAACAGCGGATGTACTCGGCAGATTACAGTGGCTTATGTCACTCATAAAGTGATTAGTAATTATGATGTTTCCAAGGTAAAGAGCGTGAAAATCGGCAGAAGAGTTCCTCGTTGTGTTCAGTTATATGACACGCATCAAGCCAGAGATTTCCCCGGAATCCTCATAAATGATAAGAGGCAATTAAGCGGTATGAAAACAGCAATTTTTTCATTTCCATTCGAGCGATTTTCCTTTGACCCACAAGCCAGGAGCGTCAATCAAATTTGATTTTAATCTCGACATTTTTTCCGAATCCGTGGTCCAAGTCCTCTACGGTAATATTTGATTTGCCACGTGAAGCGTACAGACCATCCAAACTAGCCGACAGCTATCTCATACAGCACATCTACTCACACAGATGCATCTATATGGCATTCAAGCCGCGTAGAGAACGCTCCAACTCGGCGCGTAATGAACTTGTGAATATTTAGTGGGGTAATTGGCCAGTACGGTGATGCGAGAAACAGCATCGAGGGTCTCGTGTACAGGGTGTCCCATGAAATTCCAAACTTTGATTCCATCGTCACTCTCTCTTACTCACTAAAACCAACTGTGTTTTACAACTTTGTTTTCCACGATACGAATAAGCGGAGGCTTCACATCTGTTGAAAATTATTTTCTACAAATAGTACAACTCAGTTAAATTGCGGATTTATCTTCGCCCCATTTTACCGGTAATCGCAACTCAATTACGGGTTCAAACATTATTTCAATTTGCATTGTACGGAGAGAAATTTCCAGAAAAATACAGCGCCAGTCATAAAATTTCAATAATAAATTCTTCGTAATTCCGAATAACCATGATATATTTGTATTTTATATTTAACCAGCGAATATAAACTCTAGTTGATGAATTTACATTTGGGAAATATTGAAAAATTGGACATCAACTGAAATAATAATTTGCAAAAGATAGGATCAATTAGCGCGCATTACAACAAATTGAAATTAAAGCGTCCCTCGAATTCTATTTGAGATAAAAATCGGATAAAAATTGAGAGATCAGCTATATATAGATAAAGTACATAAATTGGTTTGCAACTGACCTAGATAAAATTCGATAAATATGGCTTATCAGTTGGGTGAATTAGAATGAGTTTGAGGCGAAAGTGGCGATAAAATTCACCAAGACTATCCACGCAAATGCAAAAACTCAGAAGACCGTTCATAAATAAAGGTGCAAACAGAAGGGAACTATTTTCCTGATGAAAGAGCGATAGTGGAGTCTGAGGCGAGTGGAAAAATTGCCCCCCAGGTGGATATAATGCACGGGTGTGTAGAATCTAGGAGGCACGCAACAACATTCAATATAATATAGGCGTTGGAAAATCGTGTGGGTACGTAGGATCTCGTGCTAAGCCATTTTTTTGATCACCAACACGCCAACACCAGAAGTTTTATAACTCAAATTGTACCTTATAATTACTCGAGCAGACATTCACCAGAGATTGTATTTACTTTGACATGAAACCGAGTTAAAAGAAGCGGGTGAAAATACCTTAAGATTTCTTCGAGCGATTTTCGACAATCTACGGGGCCCATTTGCCATCTCATTTAAATGTACGTTATGTGACAAAACGAAGCTATCCGCAATCGGTTTCCAATTTACTGCAGAATGGAATCCCATTAACATTCTGCTGGCAGTGATTTTCCTTTTTCACTTGTAGGTATATACAGTTGCACGTGCCTGGAACACCATAACAACGGGGGGATATTGCACTGAGTTGATGTATACGTTTATTTCCCCAACGAGTAACGATGGAGAAGAGTTCCAGACGAATTGTATGGGTGACAAGGTGAAAGGGGAGATGAATAAAGAAATGCCCTAGCTCAGACATGAAAGATGAATGAAATATTTCAATCAAAAATACCATTTCAACTCATGTTGGATCGCGGTGAAGTGCACTGGTGAAAATCTATTTAGTCTTCACTAACGATTTCGGTAACTTCATTTTCAATATTGTGGAGTTTAATTCACTTTCCTCCATGAAAGCTTCCATTCATATCGAAAATTCGTAGATTTAATGGAATTAACTATAACAGGTATTCAATATATCGTACGGATTATACAATTTATCAATTACTCGAATTTTCTACGCGGATGGACCGAGGAAAGACAAAAATTTCATAAGATTCCAGGGAAATTATGGTGTAATGAAATTGTCTCATATTCACCCCAAAACTTTCATTGCAAGATTTTCCACACTGAGTTTTCATAGATTTTTTTTCTCAAATCAGAAAGTTCTCTTCAAATTTCGAAAGAATTGTCATTTGATTACAATTTCCAACTTGTTCAATAGTGAGCGAAAAAATATGCACGATGAAATTGCAAATGAGAATGAGAACATGAGAATGTTTCGATGAGGCAAGTTTTTCGAAGAGAGTTCGAAGTTGAAGGCAATGAAGACACCAGCTGGTGAAAGCAAAATGAAGGGAGGAAGACCTCAAGATAAAACGAAACAAAAAGCCCCTTGAATTAAGGAAATTGGTCTTTATTCAAGAAAATCCTTCTCCTGTTTGAGATCTTGATAGAACGGAAACTGCAAGTATGTGTAGAAGGACAATGGAACTTCATCCGAAACGAGGAAAAAAACTACCTGCTTTTCTTAAGAATTACAACTATTAATAGAATTAATCATTCTCATCCTAATCTTCATTATACATTTTTTAAAAATAATAATATAATATTTGTATATGACTTGAGCTCCAATCGGAATAAATACCTCTAAAAATTTTTTATAAAAGTTTATAAACATCTTTTTAAACTTTCAACTCTAAAATCCCGCCGCAAACGCATCTCTACATTCAAATAAGTAAATTCCTCCGCAGAATCCTTTTCACATAAAAATCCAGTCTCCAAATCGAATGAAATAATTTTTTAAAATCGAAACTGCTGAGTATTGATATTAACCAACAAGCGATGACAATTCTGGATAAGTTTTCCCCAGGATGTTGTCCCGGTTTTCTGTCATTTCTCGATTTACCACGAGAATACACTACATTAAACGACATGGAAGCACCCAGGGTGGTACACAATTCTCGTGTATATCCTCGTTTACCTGCACCCGCTGTTGGTCCTACTTGGTGAAAAAAGAAAAGAAATAGAGATTGGAGGAAGTAAACGGATGGACGAGAAGGTACGGAGGAATACGGAAAAGGTGAGTCTGTGTAGATGTGATAGACTGGGTGAGACGGGGTTGCCATTGAGTCTAACACGAAATAGGGAATTTAAGTGTCGTACCTCGGATGAGATCTCCTATCCTGGCGTTTTCTCCAGCGCTTCCACTCAGCATGGAGCTTGGCTTCTCTTCTCCATGGCATTACTACACCTTTCGATCGCACACTCACAATCCCTCAGGACTTTCAACTCGTTCTCTCTAAGATCTCACACTTGGACAGCTCACATCATCTAACATCCGGTTACAACCTAACATGCCATTTCCAAATCATCCATTCATCTTCGCTGTTAAATATTTTCGATAAACTCATGGGTCCATGGGAATTACTAGCGACTGTCGGTTCTTTATGAATTATTCAAGGGAGTGCGGATGAATCAGAGAAATTCTCGTGAAATTTTACTATTTAACCTCCTGGGAACATAAGTACTTAGATTTGAGGAATAGGTGTTGGACGGTTACGAATTATAAGAATTCATTATCAAGTTGTTATCAAGATTTACTAGTTTAATAAATATTTACGAGTTTACGATGCAAATGTTTTCCACAGAGAATTCATTCGATTGGAAATTCGAGAGAATTATCTCGGGAATTTTTAATCAACAGCAGTTGCGGAAATTTTGTATATATTTGTAAATATTTCGGAAATGTTTGGATATTTCTTTTAGATGCAGAATTAAAACTTTTATCGGCTCTTCGCGCATTTCGTTAATGAATGTTCGAATAGTATGTTGGTGAGTATTAATTTATTACAGTCGAGACATCACGAAGAGGTGTAACAGAAATTATGAAAACAGTATATTTTTAATTTAAGTTATAAAAATAGTTAATTGGCAACGTGGTAACCAAGATGACAATGAGCATCCCTTGGCCAGTCGCAGACGCGTTTATTTTGGTTGAAGTGGAGATTCTTCGGACAGTATTTCTTAACTGGTTTCAGGCCGGCACATATATAAAAACTATTGCAGGACTCTGGATCCGGAAGAATAACGACATCACCGGGTGTGGGAGGAGGAACATCGCAGTTAACATTCGGCCATGGGGCCTCACCCGGAGGCCCCGGAGTCTGGGCGAAGATCTCCGATGCAAGGAAGAGTACACAGACCAAAGAAATTATTCCTAAAATGGCAGTCCGAAATTATATTCCAAAATGGTATTCCAAATTAATATTAGTAAATTCCATTTAGCCAGGAAAAAGGTTTAATTGAACACTTAAAACAAAAACATGAGAATATTTCGTACCTCTCTCGAATTTTCAATTGATTGGAAATTCAAGATATGTTTATCTACATTTTCTGGATGCCCAAAAATTATTATGAAGTAATTCAACTGAGACCTATAATTTTATTTGATTAGAGAGAATTTTGAGTTTTCAATTATGAAGGTCTTTAAAATTTCGTAATTGAAAATCAAAAATACTGAATAATTAATAAACTGCAGATTTCAATCCCGCATCTCCAGGAGAATTCACAAAAATAAGAAAGATTGCGATAAGTGTTTTGTATTTTTAATGAGTTAATGAATAATTCAAAAATCAGAGCAAGTCGGGGAATTTCCTTGAATTCTCAGTGAAACTCGAAACATCCTGATTATTTCCATTAAAATCCGCTTCAACGAAAATATATATAAATATAAGAAACAAATATCCTGAACGTACCTTTCATGACTGGGCTTTGAAAAATGCGAAAAATTGTAGCGCCTCGCGAATTTGAATTCTTCGTGCAATCAACACCTCGATTGTATTACCAAACAGCCGCAGCTGGCATTTATACTCTGAAATTCAAGTACTCGAAGTGCTTATCAGTGTACCCCTCCTTTTTCCCGGACTAATTCTCCGCGAAACATCTTATCAATTGTGGCGAAGATTATAGATGAAGTGTTTATCCAAACCTTCTAAAGCCGCGTCTCATTAACTGAGTGAATAATTTGATAATTGACGATCATCAATCTGCAGAGGTCGAGGTGTTGACTGTCTTTGCGGATAAAGGTAATGTGTTTGTTGGAATTGAAAGAGTGCAGACGATATTTGGCAATGAGGGGAGTACTGCAATACCTTCCTGCACTGACACTCGGACAATACAGCAGAGAGGTAGCCCTGTCGCACATTTCGCTTCCTGCTTATGGCGTTTGCACAATGCCTATTGTCGAGGGCTATGGAACCATGTGTGCTAGACGCTTTTCACCAAAGCCTCGCACACTCCACCAGAAAGACCACCACCATACTACAACGGATAACAACTTGTAGTTTGCTCTCCATCATTTAACATCGATTTCGGTATGCTATTTTTTTTATATTCAAAAATACAGAAAGACCCAGGAATTTCCCTAGTGGTCAACCACCACTGAAATTCCAGGATATATATATTATTCTTATCAAAAAAACTTCTATTCCAGGTTTTTTCTTCACGAGTGATCTAGCAATTGTGATAAAATATTTAATTATTCAAATTTGATCATACTTCCTATTAACGTGGTCGACAAGAATTAAAACCCGAAAAATTAAATTCTCTCGAATTTCTAAAATGACGAATCATTTTCCTGATAGATACGAATCTAGAAAGTTTCCTTTCCCGCGTCGGGAAACTCCGGAAGAAATCACAGGGGAAGCCCCGGTGAAACAAAGAGACAATTAACACTCCAATCAGCGATCGAAATATTCAATCATCTTGGAACATGAATAAGTCATTATTATCGCAATTATCGCAATACCATATTCGGATGACGAAGACACCAAAAAAATGGGGAAAAAATGGAGAAACATTACGGTTAAAGAGCTGCCTTTTTCTATTTATAAAATAATTCCTCTGCTTATGAAATAATTAACAGTTATTTCTCTCAGGTAAACGGGTGTTTGAGAAAAATAAATTTTTCCTGAGTGTGGGATTTGAATAAAAAATCTCAAAGCTCAAGTCAAGTATGAAAAGGCTGGGTCATGGGAATACTCGGTTTGATGCATACTACAGTGGTAGATACACTTGGGGGATGAAAAGAAACCGAGAGAGAGAGAGAGAGAGAGATGGAGATGATAGTGGGTATAATAAATTTGCGTGGTCCGTCGGAGCGGGAAAAGTTTCCAGTTACCAAGACGATGAATATTTTAGCGTTGGACCCCGGTGAGGCCGTCGGTGGGGTGGCTCGGGTCGTATAATTAGCGGTTAAATTCAAATTTTGGATATTACGTAAAAAGTTTAAAAGCCAACGGGCTCGAGGAGCAAAAAGAATGAGACAAGTGCTAGGATACTCCGACTTGTCCGCAGTTATTCTCCAACCTCTTCACCCCCTCCGGCCACTGTACGTAAAAATGGGGATGAAATGGTGGGAGTGCACGGAATATCTTGGTGAAACAGATAAACGTTGCTAAATAAAGGGAATTGAGATGTAAAGGGCATTGCATGGGGGGATAGAACGTGGGAAGGATGTCATCACTGTCGATATCTCGATTATTCCTTTTCCTCTTCTGTAAAAACGCCAAGACGTCGAAGTAGTTGCGCCATATTGGCAGTCTCGCAGTGCCGTCTGCGTTTTACGGCCCGCGTATTCAGCATTTCTGCATGTGGGGGACACGTACGATTATATCCTACACCATCATTTTTTTTTTTCTCTCTTTTGACTCCCGTGGCCTTGGCATTTTACGTTTTAAGGCGAGACTCCACTCACCTCTTTCAGTTTATGCCCAACAATTTCTGAAATCCAGAGAATGGCAGAAAAATTAAAATTTCGTACTGTTTTATTTACGGGACAAATGTCCGGAACTTTCAGTTTTCCAAAAATTCCGAGGCATCAATTTTTTATGCAGTGACAATTCCAGGATTCGTTCACCTGAATTCCCGTAATTTTTATTGATTAATGGAAATAACTCGATGCATAGATGATGTGATCGTTCAACGATTTTTCAATCATGCGAATTCCGCGACATTGACATCCATTGAGAGATATTCAATTATCGTGGGAGTAATATGTTGTTGTGACTAATTTGACGTTTAGATAATAGTCTGTGGGATAGCACTGGGATTAATCCTCGTGATACCGAGGAATCATGTGGTATCTTGGGTTGGAGGGGAACGTGAGAAAAGTTGGTGAAAGTTATTCGGCACTAGAGAGCGAGAGGAATCTCATGTCAGAGTCAAGATGCTGCAGCCAATGTCAGTGACTCGAGTATGACCTTTATTACAGAGAGAAGGAGAAATTGCCGATTTTTCAGAGTTTATTTGCAGTCATATTGTTCAATATTTAATGCAGATGTGAAATAAAACGGAGAACTTTCAACTGTTGACTTTCTAAACAATTTCTTTCTGGTAATTGAGGGTTTCGTAATTTATTTGATATGCCGAGATTTACTTGATATCTCTGAGCAAATTATGAGATGTTTGATGTTTGGTACTGGAACATGTAAATCAAAGCAACTGCAGGGATTCAACTTGCAACTGTGATAAACAGGAGGGCATTAGTGTTTGCTGATCCGGCAATTCACATTCTCGGAAACTGCAATATTTATTTAAGATAGATTCGTAGGAATGAATAGCGTATGTATCATAAATGAATCGGCAAATATCTCACCATGACGTTTGACTTCTTTGGATTTACCGCGTCAAAATGTCTAAAATATCTCATTTGTCGATTCATTCTTCCACTAAAATTCAGGGAACAAATTGAAAATCCATATCGATCTGTTTTAGATTCGTCGTTCAGTAATTCGGCCAAAGGTTCGTCAACTATTTCGCTCTGCAATTTATTTAATTTCCTGAAATTCACCCCGAAGCTTGATTTTTTATAAACATTTTTCCCCTAAATTTCAAGGAGCATAAAATTGTATATAAATACCGCTCGTATACTGAATATCGCAATCGTTCGTATCAAATGCAATGTCAAGTAGTTGCCTGAGAATTGTACTTGACCGATATTATCACGATAACGCATATTTTTCGGGATTAGTCACCGATTATTGGTGGAACCGTAATTGGGCCATTGAATTCCTTATCTGCGTCCCCTACCTCTGTTCCAAAAGAATTCCAAGATGACGAGACGATGGCATCTACCGATATCAGTTTTATTCTGAAAAGTCTATCAGCTTGTGCCTTTCGAACTCCACCGAAGAGCGTCAGTGCCATTATCGCATCTCTTTCCCAATAGATTTTCGAAATCAATCGTTATTGATCCGCCATGTCAATCCATGGGAATCCGACGATTAGCTTCACATTCCATGATCCCCGCAAAAATCGGTACTACGCAACATACGTTACAGCTGATGATGCAACAACATTACAAACAGGTGGAATAAATCGTTGGATGAACGAGGCAGTGGGTAAAACAGTTAGTCAATAATTGGCGAGCGCAAAAAATTAATCAACGGAATTCTCGTAAAAATATCTTTTTTCAATTGAGAGCGTCCGTAAATTTATAATTTGTATTGGATTCTCTCAAAAGTATTCCGTATAAAAAAAATGATAATTAACTCTCGATATTGCCGGGCCAATACTGAAAAATATGCGAAGCAATTTACTAGAATTAAAATCACATTTACTAGATTCGAGTGTATTTTTATTTAGTAACAGAAGTTCAATAATTACATTCAAGACAATCCGGTCTTTTCCAGCAATTTCTTCGCAGTAAATTTTATGGAAATATAAACTTGTTGTTATTACAAACTCAGCGCATAATTTCTCTCTTTGATGAAAATTGCATTCTTTAGGGGGCAATTGCCAGACCTAATTTTTGCTGAAGTCAGTGGATCTTATAGTAGAGTTCTCATGAAAATTCCTAAAAGTCCAATACCGTATGATTACAAAATTTCAAAGGTCCATCCTATCTAAGTATAAATTAAATATAAATTACTTTCTGTGCACCAACAGGAATTAACGATAGTATTAATAAGCATGTTATCTCGTCGTGCGCGCCGATCTTTCCCTGAATGGTATATATACACAACATTATCTATTATATAAACACCTAAAATAAAATATTCCTATAAAACGGGTTTTTCTTTTCAAATCGATTGAGATGTTGAGATTTTTCTAGAAAATTCCATGAAAAGTCCTCAGCACTGTCGCATAAAATTTGAATTTGGCTTGATATTAAACTTATACACAAATCCCCAAGAAATCACCTATAAATTTCCGTAAATATCTCAATAAATAATCCGAAATTATACTTCAATAGCCGCCGAATTTTTCAAAATCATCGAATTATGATTTCATCACCTATTCATTACATAAATTCTAGTGTTCATCTTAAAATAAAAAATCTCTCTATCACTGCTGTTACGTGTAATAATCGGAATATTTTTCAGTGTGCCCTATCTTATCATTGGTAATGGCGTGAGAAATTCCAGATCATCAATTTGTCATGGACATATTTTACCGCATCAAGAGTATCCAGGACGTTCTCCAAGACGTTGGAGTAACTAGTGCAAGGTCTCAGTACTCAGTATTGTATCCAACGAATAATGGATAAATACACAGTCTTCCGAATCAGAAGATTGTCTTCCCTCCGCAGGAATATCCTCAAGATGGTTTACTTATTACCCCACTCCAGTGCCGCGTTTCGCATATCACCGTAAGAAGAAATATCATATCGTCTTCCCATCCTTCTGACATACAATACCGAGGCAACTCCAGAATGTGATATTTCAAAATGTATCTAACCCAAATTCCCCTGCAAATAGCGGCTGAGATAATTACCCGAAGAAACTTGTATTATATTTAATGAATCGTAGCCGGTCTACACCTGAATAAATAATTAAATAATCATTACCAAATGCAGTCTCTCGTGCCCGAATAAATGGTCCCAACTTTCTCGAAAATTCCTCCATGAAAATCATTCACTGTTGTAGAAAAAAATTCTTTATGAAAAACACAATGCAAATGATGAACGTTACGTCCTGAAAAGTAAAAGGGATGTATAATTTTCATCTTAAACCGAGAAGCAAAATTATCTCTACCGATTAAATTTACTCGTGCTAAATAGCTTTGTTCGAAACAAGAATGTAAATTGAGTGCTCATATTATCTTAAACATCATTTGCTCCAATTACTTAGAAAGATTATTTTTCCCTCAGTGAGAAGAAATATTGAGAAACGCAATTAGGATGACTGGAGGCTAATCTGGATCGCCTAAAAATGAATCAGAAAAAAACCATTATGACCATCAATAATTTTCCCAAGTAACTAGATGATTGACAAAAAAAAAAATTTTCTCAGTGCACATCCGGTTTATCGTGCGTAATTTTCTCGATTATTAAAAATCCAATTTAACCCATTAAAATGGACACAATGCGTTCCACTTATAACGCGAAATGAAATCAATTAGCATTGCGCACACACGATAATTCAGTTATAACATAACCCGGAACAATAATAATTGGTGCCGTGTTGGAAAATTTTTCACACCCCCATGGACAAAATAATTTGGCAACAGATGCGCTCTGCGTTTTCCGCGCCCATCCGACCAAGAATAACCGGGCAATAGCAACGGTAACCAGGACACCCCCTTTCAATCCCCCGACTCTCTCACCCCCTCACCCCCACACCCCTTCACTTACCCACGTACACCCGCACAGAGTTGCCAATGTCACCAATGGCGCCAGAGGGAATGGCACACCAAACAAAAAGGAATTTTATTTATTTCCATTGAATTCTCCACATCGTGCGGTAAAAAAAGAAAATTGACATTTTTTCACCCTGAAAATTTCACCGATCCAAGATGGAGAGCAGAATGAGGTAAATGATGACGAGGGACTTCCCTATGAAAGAAAATTCACGGGAAATTGTTAGACTGAGGTGTTTGAAGCCATGTGTGGATACTAAAGGTCACTTTCGTAGGAGTTTGAAAGCAAAAGCACTCTAGAACACGATCGCCGTTGGCCGCCTTTACTTCTTCTGATTTATAAAGGCTTTTAGTCGGCGGATAGTCACCCGATAAAAAGTCACCCCCGCTGAGTGGCACGAGTGCAACTTGTTAAGGGGTTCTAGCCCCATCCCCGTCGAGATAAGCTCTCGGGGCGCCGCTGCTGGCCAAAGTTTATTCATGTACATCAACGATATGTGTGCTGATGTACCCAGGGAAACTCCAGTAATAGTCATTTTCATCATAACGTCCACGAAGCATTCCGTTAAGGTATTATCTCGACATCTGGAATATTCGGCCAAAGGTAACCTATAGTATTTTTTCTTTTTTTATTTGAGGGTTGAATTATCGTCCGGGGATAGATACATGAAGAATCGACTATTAATTGGTGAAAAAATTCAATTTTCCGATAAAATTACTCTCTCCTCAAAAATCCTATATTTGCCCCCGGAGCAAAAAAAATTCCTTTTTTTTAATTGCCATATTTTGATTAACTTTTTGATGGCCCGCGTATAGATAATAATAAAACTCAGTGAAGCGAGAAAAATATGGCAATAAAAAAATACTCTCTCCCTGGTCCCGGGACCAGTCAACTTCCTTCCCAAAATATTCTAAATGATTCAGAGAAATTTCCCTGCAATAATGGAACCATAGTCTGTCCCATAGATCCTATCACGGAATATTGAATTTGAATCGCTGAATTTCATTGAATTTCATGTGGAACTGTCACGCGTTGAAAATTCCCCAAACAAACCCGGTGAATTCCATGCCAAAATGTCCACCAGAATTCCGCATGTAAATAAAAATAGAAGAATTTATGGACAATCCATCACTCCCTCGACCTAGCCTCGAGAACGCCTTTCATCGTACATAAAACGATAGTTGATTCGAAATTAACTGCTATAAAACGGGGGAGAGAAGTACAATCGTGAAGGTATGCAGCGAGACTGGAGAGAATAAGTGAGAGAATAAATAAGTGAATGAAAAAAAGAGAGAAGGTACGGCGGGTGGAGAAGAAAAAGAAGACGTTGGAAATGGTTTAGCTGGGATGGGGGAGAGGAGTTGGGAGCCTGGGGTGACGGCTATGAATTTAAATTTCTCTAATTAGGAGGCGCGCGCGAATGCCGGCGGCTGGTGAAATAGGCCCTGCACTCTCTTTCTCTCTCTCTTTCTTTCTCTCATTCTATCTTTCTCTCTCTCTTTTTCTGTCTCCATCGAGTCTTTACTCACTTCCCTTTACACCACGTATACACACCTATCCCCAACGGTTGCCAAGTACCCATCGTCCCTTGACGGCTGGGGACCCTCTCATTCAGTCCCCGATCTCTCTTTCTCTCTCTTTCTCTCTCTCTCTCTCTCTCTCTCTCTCTCCCTCTCTCTCTCTACAACCTCCTCGAAATCTGATGAGAAGAGGACGAGTGGGATAAAGAGTGGGAGTTCCACCCGCATATCGCGTTGGAGAAACGACGCAACTTGAGCATACCCTGCGACCAGACAAACCACCTGACTGAGATTTGTTGCTTCTCACGTTCTAACCGAAATTTATTTGACGCTACGGGACCCATGGGTTAATTAACGTCCAGCCAGAGTCCACCCTCTGCAACATGCAGTTTATATAACCGACTCTGGCCAGTATTTTCATTTGGAAATTTTTTCATTCAGATTTTTTATTATTCGTGTCTATTTTTATTTTTAAATTATTTTATTATTTCATCATTATTCATTTGATTATTCAATATTTTATTCGGATTTTTTTATTTAGAGATCAACTCCACTTTTTTTATGAACATTTTGAAAATTCAAGAAAATTGGTTTTCTGCTAACTGATGATTGATTTTTCAATGAATGCTTGAATTTTCATACTCATTGTCAAAATACGGTGGAATTACAACTACAAATTCCCCAAATACTAGACTATCTCACGGAATCATTGAGCGCATTCCCAGGAATCGGCGAAATATCAGCGAAGTTAATGAACCTGTTTATTATTTCGTCACAATAGAAGTTGCGAAACTAATTATTCCAATAATTAGTCCCAGTCTTGTAAGGTCTCACATTTTTCATTGAATTCCCAGGTATTGTCGTTCACTTTCACTCCATCAAATAAGAATACTTCGGCAATATGCATAAAATTACAATATCGAACACAAAAAACGAATTAAAAATCATCTTCACGAATTGAAATACTAATTATTACCAAACAGTCGTCCAAACTGTAAAAAGAAAAAAGAAACAAAAATGTCAGTCTCTCGACAGAAAATTGAGAACACAATCTCATTAAAGTAAACAATACAGTATCGAGAGATCAAACGTTAATTACCAACACAAACGAAAAGGGTGAAAGAAATCTCAGTCTGAATGGTATACATTTTCCTGGAGAAAATAATTTAACCCTCTCCCATTGGGTTACGAGCCGGTATATTCCAGTTCTGTAAATCTAGCCTCTCAACGAATGAGAAAATGGGGGAGAGGAGAAAATGCCCGAGTGTATAAAGGGTTCGCAAAGTGACTCGAATTGCGCTACGCTCGACTTTATGAGCCTCCGAGTATTGCTAATATCGCCAGAGGAGCGTTAAGGAGGTATACGCAACTCTCTCCTCATCCACACAGAACCCCCTTTCCTCCCTTCCTCCCGCCATTCACCCCCGTTCTCACCCCCTCCTCTTCTCTCTTTCTTCACCCCCGTTTCCCCTTTCTGTCGAAAAGTCGCGCCATATACCACTCTGCGAAAATCCCGAGACTGTCGAAACTCCTTAACCACTTCTGCTCGACCCTCTGTGACATTTTTAGTGACTATCAAAAACGCGTGAGTTTCCCGTCTTAATTATAAGCAGTGGGAAGATTTAAGACATAATTTCGTATAAAATATACTTAATAATATGAGTATAATAACATGAAGCGAATATATATTGGAAATTCGTAAAAAATTCAGAATAATTTCAAATCGGTGATGAAAACAATGCAGAGCCATTTGTTGAATGATCATTTTATAGTTCAATATAATTCTCGTATTGGGAATTAAATTTGGAGCATCGGGATTAAATAAATGAATAATATTTTCGACACTCGACCGAATTGCAAAAGACTTGAGCAGGAAAATGGAAATAATTTCTCAAAGCTAAAACAAGGCGAGTATCACAACAAATTACCTGTAGAAAAAAATCTAAAATCCTTGGAGATTCTTGAAGTGACATTGAACAAATCTGCGCGCGCATGCAGGACTTCCACAGGGACATAACACCAAAGTTTCATTTTGGTTCCAAGGCAAGATGTTCATGCACTCTGCCTTTATTTATCTCAACTTCTTTCTGTATCCAACTCTTCCCCTACCCCATCCAGCCAACTCTCTTGGATTCCGGATTCCGTTTTCCCTCGAGAGCTCCTTTCCTCATTCTCCTCGTAACGGCTATGCATATTTCACCGATTTTTATGTAGAATTCCTCTTGGAACCTCCCCAACATCCCCAACATCCCCCTTTTTACCCCGTCTTCTTACGTAGCCTTTTAGCTTCTTTCCATCTTTCGTTTTTCCTCCTTTCATTTTAAACCGATTGTTCCATTTCCTCAAAATTCCAACTTCTCAACAAAAATAGAAGACAATGAAAAATCAAATAAAATTGCACTGCTGTGCCCAATCTTCGAACTGGGGATTTAACATGGATTAATGCCATTTAGCCGCAGTCAGAAGATAAAGCCTCCGAGAATATTCAAACAAGACCTCCCCCAGAGTTAATGCGAATAAAATTTAAAACCCCGTGAATTCTCGTTTGTTGTAATAAAAGTTCATTCCCGTGTTCCTGAAGGTGTGAAAAAAAAATCTCGGCGCCCTAATGAATAAAAAAAAATCTAATAGCTGAAATAAGGAAAAATCATCCATACCATTTCCGATCTAACGTCCTCAGCCCGACGTGAAGAAGATAAAACAATAAAAACTGAAAGTTGAATCCAGTTGGCGGAAGGAGTGAACGATATCTCCGTGGGAATTCACCACTGCCTCCCCTATGTATGTATCGTTAACGAAATAACTGCCATTGCAAGTCCTCTCATTTATCCCTCCGTAGAATGAAAAAAAAAATCGTCTTTAACACAATGCAATTGTCACTCAGCATTTTTCATTTCATTATTTGAGTACCCATGGCGTTTACCCATCAAGCAACATTTCCCTCCAACACTCCAATTATTACCGTTTGTTTGGTCGATGTGTTGCTTTCGTTTGAAAAAAAAAAATAGAATATGCGTGAAGAAGAGGAATAGGATAAAAATTGTCAAGCTCGGATGTGGGCAAATTAACTGAAATGTGAGAGTCAGGGCCTGAGGGTCTACTCGGAGGGACAATATAAAATGGAGAAAAGCAAAGCCTAACGCCCGTATGATGGGATAGGCGGTTCATTTACATAAACGTAATCCTACTTAGAGGCAACGCAGCTAATTCCCCCTCGTACATTCTCCTCCACTATCTCCAGAGTATCTCCACTGCTGATATAATGCCTGGCTTCCGCACTGAAAGAAAAGCCCCAAATTAAAGGCACCTTTTTTTTTGTGCACCCACTCTAATCATCTCGCGGTTGTGAACCTCCCAGCATGCAGTGACCAAAAATATCTTGCATCCTGTAAATATGTGTTTTTTCATCACACACAATTTATTCCATTTTTTATAAACGAAATGGTAATGTCGACACATTTTTATTTAAATTGGCGTAGTATCGATAGTATAGCGAATAGTATTATATATAGTATACACTTTGAAAATAATTAATTATTGTCAGATTGAATGTGAATTCATGTAAATTGATGGTTTCGGAAACAAATTATTCGGTGAATCATTGTTTTATAAACATCACGTTGAGTGAATCTACTTTCTCAGAGAGTATAACCAAATTGGAATCCCGAATGAATGCTAGGATGAATATGCCGAAAAGTGCTGACCCGGATATGAGTCAATCCAATAAACTCGGAATGCAAAACAACGGGAATAGCGAAGACAACTGGATGCAAGAGGAAATTATTCATCCGTGGAGAACTCGTAAATCACCCAATCAGTCAATCAGAGCGTTCAATAAAAACGGAATTCAATGAATAAAGGTAAAATCACCACACATTTTACTCAATTCATCTTTTTATATATTTACAGAGTATTATGTCATATTTACACGTTTCACGCAAGTAGCCTCCATTCATAAAAAAGTATATCATACAAAGCATCATCATGCGTATAAACGTGAGTACCATGTTGTGTATCCGACCGATTAATTCGCGTAATTTCCTTAGCCAAGTGGTAAAACGTAATAATTCATATTTCTTAGTAGATTTTATGAGAAAACGTGTACGTGGTTAGAATGAAATTAAATTTTCATGGACAATTGATTCTTAATTCTCAATAATTACTATTAAATTCGATGTGAAAGTTCAGTTAGTCAAACAAATTGATGAAAATCCTTCAATCCACTTTAATTTTTAATTAAGCCCCATATATTCATACGTTTTCATTGCGAACGCAATATTCGAGGCTGTGCAACATTTTTCCTTCTCCGGTATTACACTGAATAATAAATATAAAACTTTGCAGTAGCTATTGATTTTACCGATTTTCTTTTTCATTTCGTGGCGAAATTTCTTTCAGCGATTTCTCCAAGAATTTGATATCTCAAGGTTATTATTTATAAATGCCGTATGGTCACCACTTGACTATGAAATAGCTTTATCGCCGGGCGGATACAAATCGGCAATGACCCTACCCTCCATGCCCGGCTGATAAGGTCTCCATAAAAAAAAAAATAAATAAGACTACGATAAAAGATACGATTAGTTTTTTCATCGTGTAGGGGTACAATTATGGCTTAATGTGTCAGGGTTTATGCAGTCGATTAGTGCTCATTCCGATTCTCGATGAGAACATTTTAGGCATCGAATATTCCATGTACTCGTTCAATTGAAATTCCTTCCCAGTGCATCATCGAGTATTGGCCAAAAAGTGCATGCACCAGAATGGCGGGACAGGTCGCGGAGTAATGGAGAGAGACTGGTTTTCACATGGGACTTCTTATTTTTTTTTTCTTCACGGAACACATCTTCTTCGAGTAGACAACACTGAACTTTCACCTTGTTTTGAGCTCATCCGTGCTCAGTGCACTTTACTGTGAAGAACTTCGCCGTTGAAACTGACCCGTTGACCCACATGCAGACCAAAATCTCATTGTCCTCATTGTCCGATTTCGTTATTTTATCATATTTTGAACGTATTGTTCTCTAGCTTAGTCCATAAAAGGTTCGATGCTCACGAGTTTCGTCGGATTTTAATCACCTTCGAGTAAGGAGACTGGAAAAATCAGGTGGAATTAACAAATTTTATTGGATTGCTTGTGCACATTGGTAATTTCAAAGTGCACATAATTAACTCGACGTTGAGTTATCTGGGAAAGATGATCTGATTCATACAGAGTTTAGTTGGTCGTGGATTACGCGGCACCGGTGAAAGTCCGATGATATCTCGCGCTTCCGCTGACGCAAGTTTGCGGTGTAGAAGATATGCCGCATTGACGAGTTTAGCAGCATCCTCCATGGAGTAGATTGCAAATATTCTGGTTTGATTACACGATTGCTATTTTTATTATTATCCAAATAAATATTAACGAAAGAGTGGTTTGAGCGTGCTTCAGGATTTCTCAGTTGGTTTCTCAGTTGTACCTTCCCCACTCGCTTTCTTCAAGTCCTCGACGTTTCCCTCGCTGTCGGCCGTTGACCTGATCTCCTTAACCGACTCGTCTGTGTAATTGTTTCTAAAGAAGAGGGCAACATCGTCGGGACTCACGACTCCCTCGGATTTCCCTTTGCTCGTTGCGGCGACGATTGAGGAAGTTGCTGCATCATTCAGGTCCTCGTCATTGCGATCGTACTGGTAGTCCTGATGGAATTCATTGAGTTGTTGGGCCTGGGGAAGGCCTTGTACTTGAAATAGCTGCATCCTGTTCTGGTCCTCCGGCTGTTCGATAGCCGCTAGGATGTCCTGCAGGAGTCCCTCCGAGAGGAGCTGATCGTGTCTTATCGAGCCGTCCGAATTCTGTTGAAGGCCGTTGGAGGACTGAATCTGAAGGGAGTAGGTACCCTTGGATCCTTGAATCTGGAAACCATCGGTTGCACCCTCGGCGGAGAGGGTCTGAGCGAGGGCCAACGCCGGTTCACTGTCCCCATTGTGCATCTGCGTCAGTTGGTCTACGTTGATAGTATTGGCTAGAACGTTCGCGTCATGATGTGCGTCGAGGTGGTGCTCATTGTTATTTGTCGAACTCTGGCTGTAACCCTGAGCTGTCAGAGCTGCCGTCAATGCCTCCGCCGATGCCCCATTGATCGTTTCGCTGTTATAATTGACACTTGGTGCTGACCGCTGGTCGTAACCAACGTCCGCTGGATTTCCGTAACTGTCTTTCAAGTTGATTTGGTGGTGCTCGTTGTTGGGTGGTGACTCCAGTGCTAATTCATTGATCGAGGGAAGTGGATAGTCCGTTAGGAGGGAAGAATCTGAGTTTCCTTGGGACTGTGAGAAACTTGATAATTGAATAGGTGTCTCTATTGGTTTCTGGTAACCAGTCGAGTCGTCCTGGCCATTGAATTGCTGGGGCAATGGCAGGGGACTACCGTATGATGTGGATAAGGAACTGTGTTGATTGTAGAGATTACCTCGACCCACGTTTGACGCGGAGATGAAGGTGCTCGCTGGGCCAAAGTTTGGTGCGCCATAAGTCAATACTGGGGATGGGGTATTAAAGGCGGTGAAGGATAGAGGGGTGCCGTAGTTGACGTTCGGGGCGGCGAGCGGGGAGCCAACGGAGGATGAACTGAATGTCCCGGTGTTGCTTGAGTGGAAGGAAACGGGATTCGACGGGATTGGCAGTTGTTGTTGGAGGTTGAAGCCAAATCTTGGAGGACCGTAACTACTTGCTGGTTTTATGGGACCATTCGAGGGCCTCGACGAGGAGTGATTGATTGTATTGAAGAGACCGGGAGGAACGGATTCACGGAATTTGAGAGGGGCACGACTTCGCGGAGGGATAAGGGAGTGTGCGACACCGTGGAATCGGGAAGGCCCGTGATTTCGGGAGTGGTGAGGTGGGAAGAAGGGGGGACGATGGGGTGGACGGAAACCGGGGAGATTGAAACCCGGGCCGAAGCCGGGACCGTGGGGCCCGGGGAAAGGCCGTCGCGGGGGTGGAGGTGCGCCGTAGGAGTTGCTGATGGGACCTCGTGGAGGTCCACCGTGAAAATCGCTTACTACTCCAGGTCCTGGTGGAGGTGGCCCTGGTGGAGGTGGCCCTGGTGGGGGTGCACCATAGGAGTCGCTGATGGGTCCGGGTCCTGGTGGTGGCGCTCCGAAAGAGTCGCTCACTGGTCCGGGTCCTGGTGGCGGCGCCCCGAAAGAGTCACTCCCTGGTCCGGGCCCTAGCGGAGGGGCCCCGTAGGAGTCAGCCACTTGGGCTGGCCCCGATGGTGATGAGTGATAGCAAGGAGCTTGCGGCGATGGAAAATTGAGGGCTGCGTCATGGTTGCTGCTGACAAGACTGTCCAAACCGGAACTCGTGGCAACGTTCAATGATGACACCAGAGCACTGGCTGTCGGGGATGACTCAGGGGTGTGAGTTGGGTGAGCTGGTAAGCTCTGTGCAGCTTCCTGAATGTTGTGAAGTGGCTCGGCATCCGGTAACAATGGAGGTGGCAAGCCTTGGTCACTCTGACCGATTGACTGTCTGAGGCTGTGGTCTTCTGGATTGTTTATCGGCTCACCGTACGAGTTACTTGGCAAATTGACATTGGCTGAACCATCAAGATTGACACTGGGTGCAGTGTGAATGTTTGCGTTTGGCGTCTCTATGTGACCGGCAATGGGTTGCCAGCCGTCGTATTTGATGTCGGGGGGAGTTGGGGGAGCTGGAACACCTGGAGGTGGCGGTTGAGGAATGGGGGGAAGGGGAAGAGGTGGACCGTAGTTGTTCGGAAGGGAGAATGAGGGAGTTGGAACATTAACTGGTGGTCCATAAGCCTCCACGGATATTGGGATTGAAGGTCCATGACCAGGTGTTTTCACAGGAAAACGGGGAGATGTGGGAGACAATTTCCAAGGAGGTAGATTCAGGGGTCGTGGAGGGTACTGCAATTGTGGTGGATTTCGAGGAAGCCCGTACAATGATAGTGGCCTTCCTGGGCCGTGAGATGGTTGGGGTGGTGGCGGTAATTCCGGTGGGGGCGGTGGAAATACTTGAACTGGCGCATGATTTCCAGTTAATTCTGGAGGTCCGTATACCGGGGCTGGTCCATTAAAACTCGGCCTTGGCACACCGTATTCAGAGCTTATTCTATCTTCCGCCGATTTATCACTCGTCTTCTCGCTCTCAGGATTTTCATTATTTACATTTTTGTTGCTACTTTTGTTCAATACTGCAGATGCGTGATCGCTTAAAAGCGCGATACAGAGCAGTATACCGACCAACTGAAAGCACAAAAAATTTTTTTAATCCATTAGATCAATTAAAAAGTTTCATCAATGGCAAGGAATTCAATACACGGGAAGGTAAAGGACAGATTCCGCAGTTTCACACTTTTTTTCAATTGGACCCGGCACGATTATTCTCATGCATAATAAATTTCCAGTACACAAAAATTCATCGGCTCGGAAAGAAAAAAAAAATGTAATGCCTACCTTAAAATTTTTCATGGCACTTGTCACACTTGACACTTGAAAAGTTCCTAACTAAACAGCACGCACTAAAAATCCAACGAAACAATTAATTTCTCCAGTTAAAACCACAGTGCACAGGATAATTAACAGAAATTCACGTGTAAACCGTCATGCCGATGACATGTGTGGTGTCGGAGGGACGAACCACTCGCGTTGTTGGCGATTGAAAAAATGTTGAGCTGAGCGAGAAACCACGAGCTTATATAGATTCACAACAGGTACGATCTACTGTTACTGTATTGGAGTCGTCATCGGCTACTGCCGTAGTCGGAGCAGTTGAGGAATGGTGAAGACCCGGGCAATGAGGGACTCCAGTGATACCACGAGAAAAATCGGTAGAAGGGGACCGAGGGACCACTTGGTAAAAGGTGAGAGGGAGAAGAGAACAGGCTTCAGGTAAAAAAAAAATATCTTTGTGGAGAAAGTAGGCTGGCCATCATCACTGCTCACAAGGGGGGTCCAGGGGGAATTGCCGTACATCACACGCGCTAAACGGAAAATACACGTTAGACCGTTGACTCTCGGTAGTAATTGCTCACAAGTTCGCCAGGTTTATTCAACTAAACTCCCATGGGATTGCATTAGTCGTAGGGTAATTCAACCACTGAATCAGAACGAAATGTCTTTCAATTTTTTGCCAATCCGTTTATTACCAATACGTTGACACCTCAAGGACAATTCATTATCAATTCTCAAGAGAGTAACATTTCACTTGATTTATACTCTAGAAAATTTCACTTAATTGTTGTAGTAGTTACTCAATTATATATTACTATTGTTAAAAGATTTTTTCCGTGAGTAAACAGTAAACAGATTTTTTTCCGCATGCAACTGCGGTAATCGAGTGTTAGAAAAATGGTGACGAGAAATGCCGTCATGGATATCAAGCGCTTGATAAAATTAATAAGAAAAAATAAAAGTAATTGGATGTCGTATCGATAATGAAGCGGCCGATCGTTAACAGCTATGACGAAGTACAAAATGATAAACCCAACTAAACAAACCGAACGAAAGAGAAAATGAGAAATAAGTGGTGCCACTGAATGATATGTCGGCTGATGGTCAAGGTGATGTATTTTTTAACTTTCCGGGTCAAGCGGGAAGGATTGGAATGCCGGAGACTGTACAGGTGCGCCGTTTTTACACAGAACTTTCTTTCCATCCCGAAGACGAGTGATCATGAATGGTGATTTTCACGCATACCACTAGGGTAGACAATAAAACCATTGGGAGAAATCATCGATGGAAACTATCCTCAAGGTAAACTACAAGCCTGTACCTACGATTCTTGGCATCAAACCAAGGACATCACGTGATTCCAACGATGAGAGTCACGAGTGCGATCTCTCCACTTTCGCTGCACTTCTTGCTTTTATTATCACCTGTATCTCTTCCGTGAACCGATGATGGCTTAGGTAAAAGTTTTTTTTTTCCCTATCTTAAACAACGTTACGAAAAGGAGGTAAAAAATTCAGTTGTCAGCCCACTCATTACTCCCCGTGTTACACACAACTCTTGCAGGATTCCTCAAACTCCTCTGAATAATTATTCAGTAACAACGGAACGGCGGAATAATAAAATACAGCATGTCCGGGGGAAAGGAAATGGGAGCAGTGAAAATGGTAAGTAACACTTCGTGCGGATTGCGTGAGCGCGGGTTTAGGATGGAAAAAGTGTCGTGTGTACATTTACTCAAATATTTTTTGGTGTCTGAGGGGAAATGAAGGGGGCGAGGGTTTTTTTTTTTGTAATACTCTTTATGGGTAACGACTAATGAGCAATCTCTTTCGCTCACTCATGTGCAACAATACACTGGCTCATGTGAATTATTTCATGCCTGTTACTATATTTCATGTGTCAGCCCGGACTTGCATATTTCGTAAGACTACCTCAACAGCTCTTCTACTTTTTAATAATTTAGATGCACTGCACAGGAAATATCGGATAGAAACATCAAATGTCTCAACATCGAGTGCTTTCGATTTTTCAATGTGTGGCTTTGACTTGATGCAACATCAAACAGCGTCTTTACAGTTTCGCTGGAATAACAAAAAATTCTTTTGAGGTGTGCGTCTTTACGTGCATAACGAAAATCTCTTATGGAAAAATCAAGTTTTTTTTGGTTGAAAATGGTTTAAGTTTAAAATTTCAGAACTATCGAATAAATCCATTTACCTAGAGTTACTTTCACATATGACTTCCTTATCATTTGAAAATTATTTACATGTTGGGGACAAGTGCAAAATTTTTTGCCGATATTTCTTCTTCTCAGTACCAGATGTTTTTTAATGTCAATTTTCGAGTCATGAACTGTTTTACTACTAATTACTGTTTCTTTTCCTGAGTAGAGGAGAAATGAAACCATTGGAGAGGACCGATGGGGGAATTGCGCGTCTGTGAGAGCCAGAAGTTATCTAAAATCGATGAGACATTGTTGAAGAGGTAATTTAGTTGAGTTGTAATTTCAGTGAGAATGAAACCAGTGTTTTATCGATCTCGGAGGATCATGATGGTTTTGAGGACTTCCGGGTGGGGTAGTGTCTGCGTGGGAATGACTTTCCGAGAAGTTACGTTTTTGAACGTTTTTTTTTATATACCAGAAGAGTCCGGTTTAGTGGAATTCATCAAGGTTGAATGTAACAGCACTGACGAGCGAAATACCAGTGAAAATTCAGGTAGGAACGTTATCCAAGTGAGAGTTTCCTCCCGGTTCCGATGTAATTGGGGGAATTTCGGTCGTGGAACATTCTCTATCGGTTCTGGGACGACTTTCCCATTTTTGTAGTTGTAATTTAACACGATACGACTGATTATCTTTGACGTACAGTTATGCTTTTACAAGCATTCTTTATGATCAACCATTATTCATAAACTATATCGCTCTATTTGTCGGATCATAAAATCGATCATACGGCGGATGTCGTAATGCCCAATTATCAATTTTAGTGATGAATTTCTCGTGCCAAATCGAGATCACCGCCCTTTAAATTCTTGCTGCCCTGTTATTGAGTTATTTCTTCGATTATTGATCGATAAACACACCGTTGATCATTTTTTATGCATATTTTAACGAGTTTCGCGATTGGAAATTTTATTTTACGGTAACATTTATGTATTCTTGATTTTTTTATTAACTCAAAAGGCTGTGGTATCTGGTACTGAATATATTTATATGTTTATTGAAAATTCCAGGCAGGTTGGAAATTTCAATTGGTCCTCTGCCTAAAAATTGAATTAGATGATAACGTAAAACTTCTTAATTATGTTCCCGAAATCATCAGAAAGCGGTGAAAAAATATAAACAATTATTCTATCGAAAACAATGTGCCAAGTAACATTCCCGATAAATTTCCCTCATAATAGGTTTAGGAGAGATTTTCTGGGCTATCCACTCTTAATAACACCAACTGAAATGCACAGCAAAAGTAATTGAGAATATTTGAAGAATTTAATCAATCTAGGAACGCCGTTGGGCTCATTTTGATGGTGGAGCATTCTTTATCGAGTTGCGTGCTGGTTTTCCCATTTTGTAGTTGTACGCGATGAAAAAAAACATTAAGAAAAATTACGTGACAAGTCGCGCATTCGCGTATCATTTCCACGGAAATCCCAGAAAAATTATCCAGCAAAAGATAAATACTTCTATTCAATATTATTTTACTCAACAAGAATTTTATCGAATATTTGAGAATTTTTGTGAAATAAAAATCTCTTAAATTTCTGTTTTTACCGATTAAAAAAAAAACTGAATCTTGAGGAATACTTGCTGAACATTCGTATGGAACGGAGGATTTTCTGTGAGAACTTTCACACAACTAGAAATTGTCGGACGTATTGACTGAGAACCTATTGACATTATACATTGATTGAGTCGATTACTTCAATTATAGGACGTACAACCTCCGTGATTTGTTCCTGTCATCGATCATTTGACATTCGGTTGAATGAAGAAAGAATAATGATAATATAATTTTCGAAAAGCCATTTCTTTCCAGTCAAGTGTCACTCGTCTGAATGCCAAGGCAATTCTCACGTGATTCCATTGATTTCATCATCGAAAATTTTCTATTGAATCATGGAACAGGTTTTTTCGGGACAGTATTTCTGGGAAAGGGACAACGCATGACGGGAACACTTATTAATTATCCAGCACCGATAGCGAAATAATCCGCGAATTTGTGCGGCGCAATCGGATAAGAACATCAGTTTGAATATAAAATTCGAGACAAAATTATTCGCAACCTTCGCAGTATCAATAACCGGAAATCGATCGTGACTTGATCGATCATATCTCGGCCTTTCACAAGCAATAGTTGACACCCATTCCCTAAAAAAAATTTTGTAAATCACTTATTCGACGGATCATTAATTTTCGTCAAGATTTGGCAACCAATGACAGGAAATAAATATTATTCTCTCTTAACTATATTTAAAAATTTATTCATATCTCAATAATAATAAGAATGAATATAATAAACATTTTTACCAGATAATGCCAATAAGAATGACATAAGGTTTCTTAAAAAAAAATCGAATTGGATAAATAAATACACGACTACTTCCTAATTCGGTCAGTTTACGAGTTGTCAACACATCCAAAACAAGAAAATTCTATTTTTTTTAGGAGGATGGAGAGTGATACAGCCAATTAGAGAGAGAAGAGGTGAATACTCTCAATGAAACACTAAACGAAATCTCATAATCAACCGTGGAATATTGGTATTAGTATCGTTAACATACATTCCAATCACCTGGATATCCTCCTCAAACACCGGAACGATGAATGACGTTTAAGTTTATCCACTTTCTCCGATGAACGCTTAAAAATCATCGGCACAGCGTGGAAGCCCTGTATCAATGACTAGATATAATCATCTACTACAGAATCGATACCACCGCAAGCTACAAATTGTTCGGTACAAAAAAAGACTCATCATGAAACTAATTAAATGCCGCATGCCTTATACTGTTTTTTTCTTCTAATTTCAGTAACTGTTGCGTCAGAGCTATCAATGGTATGAATTTAGAAGGCATTTCAAATGTAACTCACGACTTTCCAAGTCATCTTGAATTTTATTTCGCGTTAAGTAATCTACTATAATTACGCTCATTTTTTTGAGTCTCCAATTGGGAATTTTGTACCTCAGTGTTAGTCATTCAGAAAACTCTTGGGAGTCAATTTTCGATTCTGTAAAAGTCAAGTAACTAACAAAAATTCGGATGCAATTTTAAGCTGAGTCAGAAATTCAAATACCAAAAGTTTATAATTGAGACTTTCGAATCCTCAACGTTGAAGCCTCGAAAGTCTCAGTTTCGACTTTCAAATATTTCAGTTTGACATAATAAAAATGCTGCCCGCCCATATTTCATGGCTCATTTACACCTGAAATTCATAATGAGAAATTGAGCATTAATTGGATTTAATTTCCATTAAACAGCGAATCGATGAAACTACCAGTGAAAATTTGTAAAAAATCAAATATACAAAAAACATTAAGAAAACCTGTGTTTTAGATATTTTCTCATATAAACTGGGCCAATTGAAGATATTAAAGACATTTTTTCCGTGTTTCTCTGGAATCTTGTAACAGTATAGCGGTATTATATGATATGCGATTATATGACGTATTTTATGACATGAATCTTGAGTCTCTGAAGCATGACGAGTCAAAGGGTGTGTACTGGTGTGTGAAAGCGTCCTTGGCTGTTGAACTTGGTGAGATTGTCTCTATCTCACGCCTCTTTCACCCAAAATCCAACTGCTCACATTCCGATGCGGGAATTACGCATCGGCTCGATGCACTTTCCAATGTCTGGTACCGAGGGTATGCGCGGTAGTAACCAGTTGACAATGGCTAACGGAATAACTGCAGGCGTTATTTTTTATGGAGTCGACAATCATTAAATGGTAATTGAATATCCTCGGGTGCAGTGTTCAGGAAGAATTGTTCCCTCTCGCTTATTGGGGAGAGAATGATTCAGTGATTGAATGGTTAAACAAACTAATGGAATTCCACATCATCGTCTCTTTTGCGAGGGCAAGAAAACGTTTTCTGATTGCAGACAGGAGGGATCGTTCTCCACTTCATGACCATTTTTCCACGAAAATTTTACGACGGATTAAAGGTAAATGGTGTACTGTTAATGGTATCGTAAAAGGAATAAGAATGGGCAGTCCTAAATTGAAAAAAATATAACAGGAGCTTCCTGGGAATAGGAGAGAATCCCGTGGAAATATTCGAAATATTATTCCCGCAGTGGATTATTTATTATGTTGGAATAATTCGATGGCAATTCAGGGATAATTAATAATTCCATCCAATTGAAATTTTTTTATATTATCCGGTTTATATTAATTCTTTCGCGAAACGTGCGATTTTAATTTTTATCATGGAATCAGCGCTTGCAAAATTTTAATTAACAATTATTGAAACATTCTGTTGAAAACCCCCGGAATTTCAGGCTGACAAAAAATTGCTTTACCAAATAATTGTTTAGTCCCACTTTTTTTATATATATCCACAGCTGTAATGACAGGTCGAACATTTGGATAGCTCTCCGAACCGATACGTAAATCAAGAATGAAAATCAGGGAAATGCAGGATAAGAGAATTTCACCGGAGTTTACATCATGAAAAATTTTTCCCAGATGCAATTGGAGTGGTGACTACATTTGCTTTCCGCAATGCGACATGTGCTCGCATGACCAATAATGATACTCACCCAAATGAGGAAACTTACGCGAATCGCGTGAAGTCTGTGGAAAAATTCTCGTAGTATTCAGTAAAATAAATTCTCTGTAAATCGAAGAGTTCAAAAATTTTAGACTATTTCAGGTATTTACCATTGAAATTTCCGTATGACCCCCCAGCGTTCCAAAAAATCAAAATGGACTTTGATCTCCAGTAGAATAAAAATATCAATCATTATAAATTCACGCACAACAAATTATTATAATGGATTATTCAACTTATCCGGAAAAAATCGAATTCCTCTGCATAAATTTCGAATTTCTAACTTTTCTATTAAATTCTATTCCAAGATGATTAATAGTAGAGTTTAATCTTTTTCTTTCAATACTATAGATACCACTCGTTCGGTTTCGTCGATAGGGAGAGTGTGTCATCGCGCAGAAGGAACGTGAGATCATTAAATTTCACTGATGAATCTGTCCTTTTCTCCCATCAAAACAAGCATATTACCGAGAATTCTCCAATAGATATCTCCACCAGCCGAATTTAAAATTATAATTCCTATCCCTCGCTAATGTCCACCATTTGCCAGGTGGATGGACCACTTTCCCACTCATAACATACCTATCTATAGGCTTTGACACACTGCCGGAGGCTTTGGCACGATCACGGACTACCAGCCCAACTTGGCCCAAATAATCTCCACGAAATCGGCAGAAATCTGTGTCACCATTATCCGAATGATTTGAGTATTTCTGTCCAAATCTACCCAGGCAGATAATAATTGACGCGCCAGAAGTCAATTAATTCGGTAGAATAGAGAATACTCAATAAAAACTTGCCATTATTCGCCGGCACTAAAATACTTGCAACATTATATACTGCGGCATTATATATTGCGGAATTTTCAGTTATTTAAAAATTCCAGTTATCCTGTACGTGTGAAAAATTCCGCAACAAATTCTAGAAGAACCCCGGAAAAATCACGTGAATTTCGTATTTCTTTCCTCTTTTTGTAAAAAAAATTGTAATAAATACGGGAGAAATCACGATAAAAAATTTTCGGAAATAAAAGATAATAATGGGCATTATTCCATCTTTCGGTGAAGGATATTGCGTGCAGCGATTACCATGGCAATTTCAGCATCCTGTTAATTAACATCCTTATTCAGAATATATTTTTCGTAAGTCTCGTAAAACGAGCGGACCAATAATAAAAAATTACTCCGCAATTCGCTGTTATTGACGTTGCGATTCTCATACCGGATGCAGTGCGCTCATCCCGAGTACGCGAGAGCGAATTTCTCATGGCATATACCTGACGTTACTTATCTGTCAACGTAACCGCAGTTCATTAAAAACTAAATGGAATTACCCGCGGACTTTTAATGAAGATGTACTTCTCTGATTAGATTTATACCACCAATGTTGCGAAAAAAAAAATACTGGCCTCAAGTTCACCTTTAAATTCCCAACATTTTTATTTTTTACTCCCACCGTTTTTTGGTTCCACCTCGACCTGAAAATTGATAATTTTATTTAAATACTATAGATATAATAAATTGTTAATGAAGAATTATCGAGGAATTTCGTGTGACTTGGTGGGTATTTAAAATTTCAAGTGTGGTTTCTTGACAATTTATTTGTTGAGTGGCGAATTCAAGTGACAATAACTGAAACATAGAAATTTCCTGGAAACACGGGATTACGTGGTAAATTGCAATGATTGCTCAGTCCAGAGGCTGGACGGAGATTCCAACGTCGTGTTCGTCTCCGCGTGCGCTCACCGGTGAAAGTTTATTTCCGCCTTCCTAAATTTCTGTTTAATATAATTCAATGTTATTCCACTGGCCCTTCTCGCACTCGTCCGGAAAAGTAAACGGTAATTCAATTAGAATAATGCCCTTTGGAAGGTTGAGGAAAATATGAGGAATGTGATTATATGAAAATAATATGGTCGACGCAGACACCGGAAAGGAAAACGTCGAATGTTAACAGATTTGAGTGGCTGAAGAATTTCTGAGGCGGTGAGAGTAGCCGGTGGAGGTCACGGGAATAATTTTTTCGGGGAAAAGTGCGTGACTATCACCTGGAAATGTGTGTCAGACACTTGTACCCAGGTTCATTGCAAATCCAGGATGACAGACAAAGGGGAATCGAGATTAGGAAAGAAAGTACGGCGAATGGATAGGAATTAATAGCGGTGATAGTTGCCCCGATAAGATAATCAAGGGGAACTCTATCTCTGTGTCTCGTAATGAAAATCGAATTCTGAGTGATTCGAAATTACATTCACGTGGACTTTTTCAACTTTTCACTCGAGTTTTCGGTTACATTTTCCATTGTAATGCTCAATAGTGGGAATTTATTAGCCGAAAATTCGTGTTAATTAGGAAAAATAACCAAACATGATTGCCAAAATAATGATCATTAAACCCATTAAACCGAAATGAATTATTCATAAAAATATAGAGTCTTATTAAAAAAATTTCGCATTACCTGAATCTTTGAATAAAAGTTAATAGCAAGGACGAATATCACCCAAGAAATCAGCAACGAAGAGGTAAAAGGTTCCCTAGTAAAATTTTCGAGAAATATCTCAGAATCTAAGGAAGATGACGAAATTTGTGTTAAAATCTCTTTTATCAGACGAACTGCGAGCTATAAAAAAGATCTTAACGAAAATTTACTTACCTCCCTCAGCTGCCGAGATATACCTGGAAAACTTAGCGATTATCTAAATCAACTTGATATCCCGTACATTTTCAGTGGAGAAATGTATTTTCCTCTGAGTGCATCTGTCCAAAGAGAAAAATCTTATAACAGTTGAAAAAATAAGGGAGTAGCTGATGGAAAATCGCCAGAACCGTAAAATTCTATCATGTTTTTCCTAAAGCAAATGCAGAGTATGTACTGCTGGTGCACAGGCAGTCGGTAGTGCCATGACCTTTTATGGATAATAAAGACAAATACCTGGCAGTACGGGAAGAGCCGTACGGCTGCTTATGCGAAATACATAAAATATTGACGCATTAACTGGAGAAACGATACGATACGTCAGGATATAAACGCATGTCAGTCGTTTTAAAGGGAAACAACGACGAGGGTAGACTGAGCAAGTGACGAAGAGAGATAACTGAGACGAGACACTGAGGATACACCAGCATCATCCGAGTGCCCTCTCCAGCAATTCCCACTATACGCTGGAATAACGACTTTAATGGCAGAACGAGTCCAAGGGTTCCTCGGTAAAAGGGTGCAAGCGTTTCTACGCTATCCCGTCGCAGCCTGGGATTTAACGAGCCACCTCTAGCCCTCTCCCCGCCTGACGGTTACGATCACCTCTACCATCTCATTTTATATAGCCCCGGCCTATGTACAGATATACACGATAATACAAAGCCTGAGGCACTAACTTGTGATGCGTCATGAACAGGTACACGTCTAATTAATTAGCACCCGAAAAATATACAGCTGTTGAGCGTTCGAGTACCTGATCGTAAACACCGAGAGATTGACCGAATTTCGAACATCTGTCATTACACTGTTGAAAATTTATTGACATTTCAGTCACTATTTCATCTGTATTTTCTATTGAAAATGTTATCGCTGAATGATTCGGGCGTTTCGTTGATCGTCATTCTACCCTACGATTCATTATTTTTACCTCTCGTATGATTTTGCAACCCCTCACACTGCCAAACTGGGAGAAGAGGGCACACAGCAAATCCTCGCTGACAGATACATCGAGATTACCTATGTACCTGCATCGCGTTTATTACTTTTGTTGGATTCTCATTCACCAGTTTCATGGTTAATTGTGCAAGTTCTTTATTTATCATACTCACAGTGTTTTCGGAGGAATTGGCTCGGCCATGATGCTGGCGACACTGCAATCACACGAGGCACTAGTGCTTGCATGCATTTACCAGGTGCATCTCGTCAGCATACGTATTGGCTATTACATAAATAGTTATTTTATTTAAAAACACCTTTCCTACAGCGCTAGCCAAAAGGCGTGAGTGATGTGGGAGAGGAATGCGTCGTAACGCCTCAATGGAAATTTCTTCAGTGTTTCTTCAGCATTGAGGACAACATGAGTGCTCCATGAATCTTAGAAAATAATACTTTTTTTTTTAGTCCTTCAATGTGCCACACGTTATTTCTGTCACAACCTCCACCCACTAGTTCTCATTAAATAGCAAGAAAAATTAATGAAGGAAACCTAGTGGGACTTTCCCACAGGATGATATTGCATTATTTCCAAGTGACTTTTACAATTTTCTATACACAACGTAGAAACGAAATGAAATTAACTCAGACCATTTAGTCTCCGCGTGATTTTTATCAAGAAGGAACGAAGTAAAAACCATTAAAAAATATTCTGAAAACCTCTTCATTTCTCATTTGCATTCTTCAGATTATTCTCAAAGAGACTGTGAGTCAGCAAACACGTGAATGAACAACAATATAATTGTATAAAAAAATCATTTGGCAGCTTAATTGCAGCTGCTCTTCACCCCTTCATAACTGATTTGATCCTTCGATTTCCTCTTACATTGAAGCCGATTAATGGACGGCAAAAGTGGAATAAGTCAAGCATAATGCGGCAATAGTATACAATACCCTCGGATGGGGCGGGGCATCGTGACGGTCCCGCAGTTCAAAAAGTATTGAGGAAAGGGATGTGAAACAGGTGAAGCAAAAAAGTTATACTTTTCAGAAGGCCATAAATCATCTTGGAAATTCACCGTGGCTGACAGGCTCGGTAGTTTTACGAGGCACTGCACGCAAAATGCAAATGCCCCCACGAGGCACCAGTGGGTGGTGGGCTTGCACTGCAATTAATTAGCGTTTCGTGATATAACCCTGGGGCTCATGGTGCATGGGTACATTTTTTTCCTCCTTTCTGTCCTACCCTCTTTGCCCACCACCCCTGGCTAACTAAACAATCCCTTCCACCCCCCTGTCCACCCCACCGATAAGCCAATGCCGTTCGACACGAGCCCAGGGGACACGTAATGTCCCACTACAAGTGATGCTAAAATAAATGATACCTTTTTCATATTTCTTTCGCTTATAATAATCCGATTATACTTTACATAATATACTGTCATTTCACTTCGTCTGAGACCTCTTTAGTCTCGGAAATTCTCTACTTTAGCCAATGTTAACTTGAATCAACTATTCCAGAAGAATTACCAATCGGATTGATTTTTTTGTTTCATCAATTTTGAATTCAATAATGGAATGGTAGAATGTGAAAAACGATTTTCCCCTGTTCACCAGATTGTGGCAGGTATTTGTGGCAGGTGTATTGAAATAAAGACTGTGTATTTATTGGCGAGATGTTTACATCTGGTGAAGAAATTAGACTTGTTGTGTATGAATGTCACGGATTAAACTGATCGGATCTCATCTGATCCATTTGGTGGGGAGCGTGCGGCTTTATATGACTTTATTAATCGAAGGTGCTAGAATTGTCCCGAAATTTCGTGAGGGACAAGGACGAAGCGATATTTATCTCGGTTTCTCTCTCGGAGAGCATTCGATCCGTTACGCGCTAAATGCAGAGGAAATTGATATTGTGGCTTGCGCCACATTTTTATTGAAAAATTTAATTAACTACAAAAAAGATCTCTCGATATTTCCCACGATTGCACAAAAATATAATTTCTTATCGATACATTCCACCACTTGACTTCAGAACGATATGATCGTTCGCATTAGCTTCACAATTTGATTCGTTGTCTTGAGAAATAATATTAATATCACATTAGGATTTCCGTACGAATCCAGAAGTGGGAGGTGGTCCGACAGGTCTGTGACTCATGGGTGCAGTGGGATCGACCCCCATTGGGGCTCCCATGGTTGTACTCGGTAACCCGAAGGCATCCGGAGTTGATACTCCTCCCGAAGGTCCAGGACTGAAGAAACTCGGGGAATCAGCAGCAGGACGTTCAATGGTCATCGTTTGTTGGGGTAATTGTGCGTCTGTCTGTATCCCATTGGCCCCATACATCTCCTTCAATATCAGTAGCATCGTATCCTCCGATTCCCTGAAGACAAATAAAACTCTCTATTATTCCACGTTTCATAAATTCATACTACCCATTGTTTGAAAAACCACAAATTCTCTCACCAGTAGCACACATGGGCGGTCAAGGCGAAAATGTACTCGTTTATGTACTCGAAAGGTGCTTCCTGGAGGACGTAATCGATACGTCTGCCACCATTGAGCTGTCCAACTTTCAAATTCACCCCTCTCTCATTCTCCCTATCGTCATCCTGCTCATGATCAATATTATGGTTACTATTACTCGACTTTTGCAGCTGCTCCTCGACCACTTTATCGATCTCTTGCTCAAGTGCGTGATTGTCCTGGCGATGGAACATTGCCAATTGGTAAACTGAATTCCAGGTGCTTTTCACTGAGTCCAGAAGCTTCTGCTTCAAATCAGCCCCCACTCTCGCCATAGTTTCCTTCAATTCTGAAATTAAAATTCCAAACTGTTAGCAATATTACTCACAATTTACTATCAAACTAACAGAGGCCTATTATTATTCTAATTTTTATTGAAACATAAGAAAAAATTTCACCGACCTAAATGCATTCGTTTTCTCCCTTTGTGATGAGGAATCAGCATCGGTCTGAATTTGTACGCCTCAGGATTGATGAGTGCCTCCATCCTGTAGGCAACTGGGTCGAACGGATGAAAAATATTGAAGAAAGCAGGACAAGTGGGGAGCTTGAAGTTCTCCCCGAGCTTATCGATGCCACGAACAGTGACAAACATTCCAATTGGACTGCCGAGGGCGAAGAATGCCTTGGGTGAGAAATTCAGGTGTGGATAAACGATGAATGGCTGGCCAGTGCCTGCTGCCCCCATAACGTAACTTATTTTCCTGCTCAGGCGACGTTTGAGCATTGGCTTGGGCATGGGTTTCAGGGATGAGTTGATGGAGCTGTCTCTCTCCTCGTCTGTGTTTTCATCCTCTTCCTTGATGACGTCATCAGCGTCAGGTTTAGTCTCGTCCACTGGTGCCTTCTGATGGCATAGGAGGTCGAAAAGAATCAAACTGCCCAGTGAGTGACCCCCGAGATAAATATCCCCAGTAAAATTCGGATTTCTCTCCCTGAAAAGTGCGTTCACTCTATTCATCTCGTTACCAACAGTCTGCATTATTGTTTGACAGAAAACTGGACTCGTGTAGAACAGGATGTCTAGCAGAGTGTCATTAGTGAAGTGTCGTAATTTCGGTATACTCTCCAGTGTTATAGCCTTCAATTTCTTATCGATCCCAGTGTCCTCCGAGTGCAATGTTGCGTGCCACGATATTGGTAGTACTTCAATCCTATTTACAATCCCATGAGTACTCGTTGTACGGTAGTGCGATTGGATGAGCTGAAGGGAAATGCTTCGAAACTCGTCAACTGGCGAATAAAAACCGATTAATAATATGAGAATTTATTGTTTTTTTCCTTGTTCATTTAATATTTCGAAGTAATATTTTTTGTTGTGATTTTTGTAGGTAATATTTTGAGTTGGGTTATTGTGATAGACAACCCTCGGGAAAAAATGTTTTTGTGACAAAAAATGTTTTTTTTTTTGAGATCTCACCTACTTCCTCGACACTTCGGAATTTTAGATCGCAGACACTACCGATTCCGTGGACGAGGAACAGAAGGTGGTCGATTTTCTCAGGTTCGCCCTCCTCGATGTGAAATTCATCTACCCCACGTTTAACTACCTTAGGCCGAGTCGATGTGCCCTGCAAATACGTAGTACTCTCTGAATCCTGATTGAACAAGATTCATGGAACACACGTTAATTAGAAATTTCATAGGCAAAAAAAATAAAAAGAATAAATTGTTTGGAGTTCCAAGGATTAATTCTTGCAATGACGTCGGATTAAATTAATAAATTATTCACAAACTCCGTGATATTAAATATTGACCAGAAGGCCCATTCTCATTAATTTTTTTTCATGGCTGACCTGATAACAGCTATAAAAGAATAGGTGAAACAACAAAAATACTTGGACATTGGCAATCATAAAATGCGTGCAATAGCCAAAAAAAAAGCGTTTTCCAAAAGGTTTTCAATCCAATTCCACGGCAAGACCCCAGTCCTCCCGAGCAAATGAACGATAAAAAATATGATTGACTTACAGCACTGTTGCCCCAAGAGGCGACAAGCTCAGGTGAGCTGGTCGGAAGGTAATGAATCTGTATGGTAGCACTGTGAAAAACAACGTACTCTCCATTATTGAGCTCGACCTTCCTGTTCCAGTGGTCATTGGTGCACGCCTGTTTGTACTCCTCCTCGAGCCTGGCGGCAGTCCCCTCCTCATAGGGAATATACCTTGACTCACCAGGGCCCTTGTAAAACCACGAGGCCCTTCTGACCTCAACGGGTTCTCCAGTCCAGTAAACAGGCACCCTCTGTCGCTTGAGTATCTCAACGTCATAACGACCCCCATCAGTGGCAACCATTGTCTCCGGTGTGATATCACTGGAATTATGCACCCCCTCCAGACTCAAACTATCCTGCATCGAAAACGGATTCCATAACACTTTATTCTCAACATTTTTCCGATAAAACCAGTGATGATAAACTGGCCTGTACACCATTTTTTTATCACTCCCAGCTGCCAAACTGTGAAGACTCGGTGGAATAGTATCAGTCTGCTGACTACGTACGATCGATGGATTTATCGATGTTTGTATCGGATTAAGTGTTGCTGTGCCCGTTGGTTCGGGCATTTCACTTGTGATTGAAGTTGCCCGAGGCGACGACCAGTTGCCACTATTAGTCGTTGCTGAAATGAATCCACCGCTAATTGCGCTTTGCGTGGTAGTTTCACATTGACGAGGTAAATTATCAACACTAGAATTCAATTCAAATTCAACGGGATTGTAAAACGATAACTGTGAAAGAGGTTGAGCTGATTGGCTCGGTTTTACATGCCTCGCACCACCGTTATTCGCATCAAAAAATTTACTGAGACTTGGCTCACTGTTCACATGAGGGAAATTACTCGTGAACAGGTGATTTGCCGACTCCACCGGTGGAAAATCCCCGATCAATGGTTTGATTGGTGATTGGCCCTCGAGGCGGCTGACCCTTGTGGCCTCTCGTGGCTGAAAAGCACCTGGTGGTGAGGTTCTCTGGAGATCTATATCTGCTAGATCTTCAGGGACTGATTCTGGCCTCGGTGCATCATTCGGTGCACTCGGTGTCGGATCATTACGAGCTTCTCTCGATGTACCAGTTATCGGGGGAAACTCAGACAAATCGTTTATTGATTGCTGCTGATGGGGATGATAATTCGGCTCAAATACAGCCGCTGCGAAGTAGTTGGCTGGGGTGTTGTGGGGGGTGACAGGATCCCTCAATGCACCACCCGTCGGGATTTCTTGGGGTCCAGATATCGCTGATATCGATGGATTATTAGGTAGTAATGGAACTAGTGGAAATCCGTGATTATCATCAGCCCGTGGAGCAGCGAAGCTCGGATTGAAGAAGTCTGATTGTTGTGCTTGAGTTGGAGTACTTTGAACAGCGAGGGGGGGTGGTGTAAAAGTTTTTACTGTGCTTGATGTCAAATCCGGTGGGGGGGCGTATTTCAGGCGTCGCTGGTTGCCAAGACGATACGATACTGTGCCTGCAAGCCAAGTGTTATGGGAAATTACTCCGCGGTTGGGTAAATTAAGTGGGGTATGAACGCGAAAATTTAATTGACTTACCCAAAGCGGTGGGTGGACACGAGGGGGTTGGGGGATGGGGTGGCTGCTGGAGTGACGGTGGACGAGATTGATCGTTGGGATTCTCCGGTTGATGATACTCCTGCGGTTGGAAGTATGATGGGTTATTTGCAGACAGCCTGTCCTCTATTGAATCGTTGGAGGGTGCACTGGGTGTTGTGCCCTGTTGTCCCGTCAACGAGGTGAGAGAGAGGCTTGGCAGCGATGAGAGGATCGACGTGAAGTAAGATCTCTGGGAATCGACTGACGGTTCTTTCGATTCACGGGGGGTTAATGGAATTTCGGTTATGGGGGGGTGGATATTGTGCTCGACTATCGAGGGCTGGAGAATTGCTGGGGTTGAACTTACCAGCTCAACTTCGTGGTGAGTATCTACGGCAAAAAAAAACGGGTTTGATTTTTTTTTTGCGTATAAATTTAAGTTGATCTACTGAAAATTATGGGTCTGATTTTTTGCGCCAGCATATGGGGATGTGATTATAATAATTGTTTTCTCATAAAAAATCTATCCAATTTTATGATTTTTATTATGAATGGGAACTTCAATAGACCCTATTCATTTAACCATAAAATAATAACCACTTAAAACTCCATTTTTTTATAAGCTAAAAAGAGGAAAAAATCCGTGGAATAATAATTAAAGATAGAAAATTTCCCCGAAAGCAAATTGCTGATTTGTTAGCAACAATACCAAATTTGTCTACTGATAGTAAATCGCAATGAATCATTATGTTATGATTAAATTAAAAAGCGAGAACAGAATTATCTGCTATCGTCATCTGAATTATTACAGATTATTATACATAATAAAATCATTCAGTAATTGCAAAATCATTTACATGCAATAGTTGAAATTTTCAATTTACACCGACCACTGGCTTAGTGATTCTTTCCTCTTCTAATGTTTAAGAATTTTTGGAATTTTAGTCATGCCCGACGCTTTTATGATCTAAAGAAAAGGCGATGAGTCTGCGGACTGATGGGTAAATGTTTGACAGGATATGCGTGAGGTGAGAGAGATAATGAGAATGGGTATTTTGAAATGACTGATACTCGTTTTACCGAGATTTACTTTCCACGTGCGATGAGGATATACACACCCATTACACTATCATGTCAAAGTGTCAATAATATGATGTTACAATTGTGCAATACGTCACTGTATTCGTAGCACTCTTTTTCTTTTCTTAGTGAACCGGAAGCAGGCTGTTATAAATACTAGTGCCCTGCCCAGGGTATTACTCAGTATTGGTTAAAATTCAAGAGGAATCGGTTATTTGACAGTCTGTGGAATTATGGAGAGAATTTTTTTGATGGCTGCTGTGTGCGTTATTAGCACCAGGGGTGATGGAACGTATGGGAGTGTTAAAGTGGTTGATAATGCATTGCAGTTCAAAGTGCCTAATGAGGCGGGAATCGATGATACCCAGTGGATTGTTATTAATCGAACGAGTCAGGCGATAAATAAAATTTTCACTAAGAAGGATGAGTGCTCCAGGTCGTATTTTTTGGACATGAAAATTATTCGATTTTTTAACAGTATTTATCGGGAGCCTGGGGCTCATTTGTGGCTCATTAATAATGGCTCGACGGTTTGATACAGGTATTGCATTGAGGGAGAAGATAGCAATGACAAAGTGCCACCGAATTTGCACAGGAAGAGGATCAATTTCATCTGGCATATCAGCGACAATCTTCCGGAATTCAATAGTGAGTGAAGTGTACTAATTATCATGATCGGTATTTGCAGTTGAGTAAATTAGTCATTACGAATATAATTGTCAATCGAATTGATCGATTGAACGTGCTCTAAGTTAAATAAATTAGTCATTATCATTTTACTATCGCTTTACTGATAATTTTTATGATTTCATTCATATTTCGGTGTAATTGAAAAACCACATTGTTTATTTTTACCTATTAAATCGACCATGTGCGTGAATTTTCCGCCGAATGACTTTTTCTATTTCCAAAATATTCGTTACATTGCAAAGAACAAAGCTGGGAATCCGTTTTACGATCCGTTGGCTAGATGACGAAAAAATTGAACTATTTTTTTTCGTTTTATTGCTTTTGCATTGCTTTATGAATTTTTCTTTTTTTTGTTTTGTTTTTATGATTCATTAAATAGATCATAAAACGGGCGGTTAAACGAATAAAACCTTTGTTTGTTGGAGTCCGAGGAATATTTTAAAGAAACAAAAATTTTTATCGGACGAAAAAGGATACAATTGGATGGTGATTGTCATTTAATGGTGAAAATGATAAACACCATAAATTCTTGGCGCAGGAAGTTGCCGTTCAATAAATATGTTGAGAGCCCAGTTCTCAATGGAATCTCTATAAAATGTCTTGAAACTATTTCAGAAAACGCATTATCCCTGGATAATCAAGAACTGAAGAATTCGAATGGACCAGAGATATCGAGAGAAAAGTGTGAAATTCAACTATCTATTGGCTGTAAAAATTCCATAAACGGAGTAGACCGAGAAAATGCCGATAAATTGGTGCACATTTTTAATCAACACTAATTAATAATACTGCTCTAAATAATTAATTAAGTAGACGAGATTCTAAGATATGTCTTTTCGACACAGGAAATCCTGAGGAAGACCCACCTAACGGGATTCACCTCTAACAAATTCAATGTGCATCTCGATGCAGATCATTTGCAATTGAGAATCGAGGGAAACGTCACGTGGATATTCCTGGAGATACCTGCGGGTAAGAATATTTAACATCAGATAGAAAAATGAAGGCCACCTGCAATGACGACCACGTGGTTATTTAAAACTGTGCGCACAATCAGTGCAGCATCGACCGCTCAAAAATAAACCTTCCACGAACGCAACAACACATGCAATAATCATATCTCAGTAACACAATAATTTCCCTGAGCAATTGATACAAACACTCACCTCGCAAGCCTCAGCTTCTAAAAACACAATAATTTATCATTTAAAAATCGAGTACATGCACGTCACGACCGATTCACTAACGAAGTGGTAGACGAGATTGAGTTAATTTTGACAATTCGCCAGTTTTTATCTCGGAATCCAAGACAGATAGTAAAATATTTATCATAACCTTTTTTTCGAAGCTCATTGAGATCTACAAAAAAGATTATTTAAAAAATTTTGATATCTCCGTGAGTTTCGGAGATATCCCCGACAAACTCAGCGAATATGTACGTCAATTGGCATCGGTTTATCACTAGACTGCAGAATTGATCGTGACAAAAAACGAATGAGTATCATAATGAAAGGTTACGTGTCATGCATATAAACATGCAATAGCATCTCCATCTGGCACATCCTGGAAGAATAGCTCCCTCAATTATTCTCCCATTGACCCAACAAAGGGCAATTGTTTCTTAGATGATTGATAACCGTAAGAAACTGGTCGTACGCACTTTTGTACATGAATTTTGACTCGCCAGGATAAATAATGACAAATAAATGAAAAACAGGGAGGAGAAACGGGATGGAGCCCCTTGGACTGTCACTGGTGCGTGCTGATGGAAATGGGGTGAATCTCATTGCGAACAACCCTCCACCAGGTGGCTGGCTTTTGAAGCTCAGAGGGAGGGAAAATTCAACGTACAGTCTCACTGCTTGGCAAGTTGTTCCACTGGATACTCCAGAGCCACTTGCTGCCCTTCAAGACGATGATAAACTCAACAGAGGTAGGTGGTCCCCCGAAACTCTCTCTTTTTTTCGATTCGGAGCACTCCCACACGTGACTCACGTGAAAGTCTTCCTCAGCGGGTTTTTCCTTCATATCTTTAGTGGAAATTCCGAGAAATGAACACGGATGTCATGGTTTCGAGTATCTAGGGTAAACTGACAGAAACTCGCGATTAGATGTGCGTTAGAAGTTCACCAGGCAGCCGACAACATTCCACTGACAATGAGGAGAAACATTGGCTCACAGCCTGCTTCATTTTGCGAATGATTATGCAACTATGTTCGTGTTTCTCTATTTTTCATCCTCAGATTGCTCTTTGACCGTAGTGTGTAAATCTAACGTCAATGATGACTGATACCGGTCTCGGTTCACTCTCTTTATGTCACTGAAAATTATTCTCAAGGATCTCTACGTTTCTAGTAAACAAAGATTCAGGAAGGTTCTATTAATGGGGATAATCTCCTTGACACAGAAATTGTTTTATTGAGTTTTAGACGGTTATTTCGTTCTGAATTTGAAAGACTTGTCTTTTTTACGTGACCATGAGCGTCATCTGGAAAAGAGTCAACAGACAATTGTCGTCATTAGAATTATATCTCGCTATGACGAATGCTCGTATCGCTTTGTGTTGATCTGATTCTTGTTTATTCA
Organism: Fopius arisanus; assembly: GCF_000806365.1. Taxonomy (NCBI): domain Eukaryota; kingdom Metazoa; phylum Arthropoda; class Insecta; order Hymenoptera; family Braconidae; genus Fopius; species Fopius arisanus. Next base: position 3,057,792 of record NW_011887740.1, on the reverse strand, counting down.
ATTTTGCTTTGGTTAATTGAAATTGATTTATCGGGAGAAATCATGAGGAATAACGGTTTTAGCGAAAAAACTGGTTTTTCTCTGAAGGTTTCACGAATATTGAAAGAATAGATACTTTCAAGTGATTTCAATTGGATTTTATGAACAGGACGAGTCGTTCTCTGTGAAAGCGATGAGAATATTATTTAGAGATTTGATGACCAGAATTTTTTTCTTTAAGATTGAGAAGAATATTCGGGGTATTGTTCTGAATACAGTTGATAAGTATTTCTCCGTAGATATCGAGAACGACGGAATCGTGATTTTTCTCGAGGACATGGAGACACCAGAGTCTCGTCAAGCATCATTGAGATTTCCGAGTGAATCCTCGGACCTAGAAGGGAACAGAAATTACCCTAAGGCTGTTGTTTTTCAAGAGCCACTCGACGAGTTGTCCAAGTTTCAAATTGAGGAGAATGCAGACGCTGAGCTTCGAGACTTATCACGATCAAGTGGATTAATAACAAGAGGAAAGAGTGTTCCAGTGGATCTGTCCCCGGAGACGAAGCTCCTTGTCAAACCAGGAACTATTCATACGATCATTTTCACTGTTACTAATAATCAGGCTTTTGCACTTATACATGAATTCCATCCGAGCAGCACTCAGTTTCAGATCAGGGGCATCGAACCCAGAAGGTGAGCAAATGGTGTCACCATTGATATCCAAATCTAACTTGGAAGGAAAAACAATTATAACGAAAGTTCTTAGAATTCAAGAATTTTCCCTGCAAATAATGAATCGTTGTGTCAGTCGTGAGAAAAAGAAAGAGAAAGATTGTCTGAAGACATTTGTCTTGATTTAAAAATTAAATCTTCCCCTTTCAATAGATGGTGGATTCAACCAGACCAAACCATTAAAGTAGGCGTACACGTGGAAGTGCCATTGGTGGACGAAAATATCGTAAATACTGTAACTCTGCATGTAAAGCGAAGCGAAAACCTTGATCCTGTTCAGAAATCCGCCTACATGTATCTCCAGAGGTCATCGAATTCGGTGAGTAATAATTCTTATCACCTATCGATACACAAAATTACTGATAAGCATTTTACGATCTGTCCCCTCTAGATATCTGACAGCACAAAACCAACGATTGATTACGAATTTAGCAATAATTGCGCCGGAAGATTGCGCCTAGAGCGATGCGAAAATAACTTTTGGAGTGTTGACATTACCGTGACCGATGATAATTCAGGTAAACCGGGGTTTTATCTCTGTATTTTTTTTTCGGATTTTTCTGATACAATAGTACAAAATTTCAGGGTTGAAGAGAGTGGCGTCTCAACCGAATGGAGTTCATTCAAAGCGAGAGTTCATAGCTGGCACTAAAAATGCTGTACATTTCCTCTACACGTCCACGTGTTGCTACACAAAGGTGGAGGTGACAGCAACAGATGTTGTGGGAAACACTCACTCTCGGACCATTGACGTCACTGGTAATGATTTTCATTTCTCTTAAAGAAACTTTACGCCTCGGCCCGGAGAGAATTACATAAGGAAATTTTCTTTGAGGAATAAATCCGAATTTTTAACAACCATCCATTTCGCCCATTCCCCTTCAAAAAATGAGACCGATAATTCAATGGCGAATAAATTGCAATTTCAAATACAATCAAGTGCTTTAACGTTTTTTGAAGTTACGTATTCTTTCAGCTTCAATTTCTTTGAGAATTCACATAAAGTTCCGATTTTTTGGAGTACCAAAGAATATTTACTGCCAAATTCTCGTGAATTTGTTATCTCATCAGGAATTCTTTAAATCCTTTGGAAATTGAAAATTACACAATTTTCACTATTTCAGCCTGGGATAATTTGTCAACCGGCGAAATAGTAGCTATCGTCCTCGGCAGTCTGTTCCTACTCCTTATCATCATACTCCTCATCTTACTATGTATTCATTGTATACGTAAACGCAGAAGTGCGGACATTTCTTACTCCCAACGATATGGATCCAGAGGGGGCCCGAGCAGCAGGGCGGAAGGAACCAATTTCTGAACGAATTCAACATTCACATTTACTCTAGCAGCATGATAAATAAATGAACTCAACTATACCGTATATTAATTTATTTTCTATGCATTAATTTTCGAAACCGAAAAAAATAAAATGAAAAATATATTCGAAAGAAATTGTGAGTGTTATCACTGCCGCCCCGCCCAACCTAAAAAATTTCCCCAAGAAAGCTAATCGTACCATGAATCTCTTGACGAGGCGGCTCGTTGACAACAGCTGGAGTGACAGGCATCAGCAAATTGCTCCCTCCAAAATCATCGAAGGAGAATCCTTGACCAGCGGCAGTCAGGAGAGGATTTTTCATTTTACGCGATTGATCACCCATATTGTTTGCGAAAATGAGTCCAACACCAACAGCATAACGCAGCACAGTCACCGGATTGATCAATCTCTCACTAATAATGCGTTATACCGAATCGATTTGAATGCACAATTTGACTTGTCAAAACCAGAGTGAATTCTTGAACCTGTCTTATCCTCCACGTAGGCACCATAAACACGTGAACTCAACACAGAGATATTTTCACCATATCGTCAGCTGGAGGTGTCGGACTGGCGCATGCGTGGCGCTCTGGCGCATGCGTGGGCCGCTGACGCTGCACCGCCATCAGTTAAATTTATCGGCCATGCATAAATTTTCCGGCACTTGTATATCGTTGGATTGACAGCAAGAGTACGTCATGGGGGTTCAAAACCTGTGGAACATCATCGGGTCCTCCTGTGAAACAGTTTCCCTCGACAAACTGAGGGACAAGACTATTGCTATTGACTTGGCTGGATGGGCAGTCGACAGCCAGTGCTTGGGCTCTGCTAATGACGTACAAGTAAACATGCATCTAAGGTCAGTCAACAATTCTTAAGGTTATGTTTTTGTTTTGATCGCTCACTTGGGGTTCTGTTTATTGCTCTAGCACTTTAAAATTATTTCTAGGATGCAATAATATACCCCGAGATAATATAAAAAATGTTGAGTTTGATAAAAGGATCTTTACCTCTCGTTGGGGACTCTTAATATTGGTCTAGAATAATTCATCTAAAATTTCGTCATATAAGCAATTTTTCTAACTAGGATCTCTGAAATGATTTTTTCACTCGATTTTTATATTTTTAGGAATTTATTCTTCCGGACAAAAGCCCTCCTCATGCAGGGAACAATTCCAGTGTTTGTACTAGAAGGAAAACCCCCAGAATTGAAGATGAAAGTCATTGCAGAGAGACTGAATATCAGAGATGGGAAGAACAGAGATGTTGAGGGAAAAAAATTGAAGTGCAATCGGCAAGGACTGACCAAAGTACTTAAGAGCTGTGAGAAAATGTTGGAATTGATGGGATTGAAGTGTGTGAAGGCGCATGGAGAGGCGGAGGCTATGTGTGCTTATCTGAATCAGGATGGGCTCGTAGACGGCTGCATCACGCAGGACGGCGATTGTTTCTTATATGGGGCCAAAACGATATACAGGAAATATTCTCTGGCTGGACAGGCTAGCGTTGGAGGTACTGCTGAGGAATACACAATTGATAAAATAGAAAAAATATACAAACTAGGACGAAACAAGCTGATTGCACTCGCACTGCTCTGTGGGTGTGACTACACGCCTGGAGTCAATGGCATTGGCAAGACGACTGCATTAAAGTTCTTCAGCCAATTCGAGGACTCACAGATTTTGAGACGAATGAAGAGCTGGAGATATGACACGAGTGCAGCACCGACAAAACAGGAACAAGCGGTGAAATCTAAGTGTCTTCTAGTAGATGAATTCCCAGATCAACAAGTGATCGATGAGTTCCTGATACGAAAAGGTTCGATACCAACCAAAATTGATAATTGGCAGCGCCCCAACGGAGCCGGACTGGTAGAATATTTGGCAGAGCATTTGCGTTGGGAAACGCCCGCAACCTTCGAGAAGGTCCTCCCACTAGTCACAAGATGGCAAGTCATCAACTTCCAGAGTATTCCTCAAGAACTACGACCAAACGATCCGGAAGTCCTTATCCCCAAGGAAATCAAAAAGAAGAGAACTCCACAGACAGTCCTCTGTTTCGAAATTGAGTGGACAGTCCCAGGGGACAGTCTCTACTCCTATATACTTTCTGAGATCGACCAACCCCTCGAGGATACCAAGCCATTCCTCACAATAGAACGCCAGGATCACGTTATGCAATCGTATCCTCAGCTGGTCCAGGCGTTTGAAGATCTCCAGGCCGCTAAGAAGAAGCCAAAGAAGGCAAAAAAATTGGCGAAGGAACCGGACAAAATTGAAGAGCCTCCCAAACAGAAGAAAACCAGAGCTAAGAAGCCAGATTCGTCCTGCAAGAGAATCGATGCTTACTTCCAACAGAGAAAGTCTGTGGTTTCAAAAAAATTAAAAAGTCTTGAATCCCAGGACATCGGTAAATCACAGTCATCTCGTTATCAAGATCAACGAGAGGATGTAGTACATAACACCGTCTCAAAGCTCGCTGGGACTCTCCCACGAATTTTTGATCAATTGAATTCAGAAGATTTTGCCAGTGATGTGGATGCTGACTGTGCTGAGATGTCCATGATTATACAAAGAACTTGCAGTCAAACCAGCACAAATCTTCCTACATTAATGCCCGTACCACCACATCGATCAGCACTGGATTGTGTTCCAGAGGAAAAGCCTCGAGTCCCTAGTCCCATTATCAGACAACCAGAAGTACTCGATATTTCGTCTGACGATGATTTCGTTTATATCCCTCTCGGCGAGCGACTGAAGGCCAGGGTGTAACTCTGGTGAGAACTAACAAATTATTTATTGCGTACCTGATGATGTTTTCACAAAAGTTTACGTACATTTCATCGTAAAATCAGAACACAAATATAGTTTCTCAAGTTTCTTTTTAAATTCTCAAAAGCCTAACCAATTGGGCAAACGATTTTTTTAAAAGCTCGTATTAATAATTCACAACTAAACTCGCAATACATCTGTATAAATCCTGATACTAACTTTCCAGATTCTATTCGTTTATGTCTCTTTATGTTCATGTCTCTGTCACAGTTACGTGTCGCTCTGACTTTTTAAATTATTATGGTTTTAATAAAATCATATAAACATATAATTATTAGGCGGGACAAAGTGCGAGTGAACTCGTAATTTTTCTATGACAAATATCTTCCTCATCGATTTCCCTCGACTTAAAAAATGTACCTGGGTCCACTCTATCTGAAATGTGCGGAAATAGTCAACATTTCGTCAGTCGACGATCTTATTTAGGTCTCTCGACGAGCGCCTGAAGGTCAAGGGTAGATGCATCTGTTGAAAAATAGGAAATTACTGGATCCGTATCTCGTTACGCTCCTAAAAGCACACATAATCTCGAAATCGCTGAATGAATGCATTCAGTATTTTGAGAACACAAATATAGTTTATTGAATATAAAACAAAAAGATCAATATTTAATACAGTGCTGCAACGAGGTTGAATAAGGCCTACGGTTTAGTGCCTCTGGAATAACAATTTTGAGTGTTCAACATTTTATTCATCTAACTTAATTTGTTTGTTCTTTTTTCTTGTGCGACTCGCTGAAGACCTCGAGATGATCATTGCGATAACGTAGGCCCTATGTGTAGTAAACTCGTTCAAATATCACCAACTAATATCAACATAGTGTACATTTCCATATACATGTAAACAAATTAATATCCCCTCTTCAAAAATTATCGACGTTCTCCATTTGATTTCGTGTTCTTCCCCTTGTCCTTCGAATATTAAATGAAATTTTGAAATTATTCATCAACGTATATACATAAACCATCATTTATACTTAATGTAACTAGTTGTCAATTCTCAAAGGCCAAGTCAACTGGGCAATAATGATCTTTTAAAAACTCTTTTAATATTACGTCAATTAATCGCTTAACAACTACATTGCTAATTCATCTGTATAAACCCTGCTAATGGTGCCACTTGAGTATTCAAATCGTTTGTTCAGAATTCTTCTATTACAATTACGTGTGCAGTAGAATCCCGTTATAGTCCCATCTCTCCTTAATTTCTGGTTTCGCGTATCTTTCGATTCACCCATTCTACTACTTCCGGACTACAAGATGTAAACAATCCATTGTTTCATCCGATGAGGAATTGAATTCTGGGCAAAATAGAGCCGAAAAATAAATTTCTCTCGTATGCAAATTTGTTATTAAAAAAATTGAGTTTACGATCGCAGCGAGCGCATTGTAGGGGTAATTGCATACAGTCGAATTTTCCGAATTCGCTTCCCCTACAGCCCCATGTACGCGACTATAACGGGAATCTAGTGTATTTCCAGATGGCTATGATTTCAATAAAATCATACAAACATTGAACTTTAATTCACGCAATGTGCAAGATCACCACTTTTCACTCATTATTTCTCCTCGATCAATTTATATTGTTTTTACAAATATAACATCCATTTTTTAATGTGACATATGAAAAGATTTAGTCGAAAAACATTGCGAATTTGCTGGTTAAGTATATCGAATTTTCATTGAACTCTGAATTTCATAAAAAATTATTGTAATGAACGTAAATTATCGTTCGATAATTACTCTTCGTCCAGTAAAATTTTTCAAGATGTTTTTTTATCAACCTCTCTCTGCATGAGGAGAATCCTGCAAAACCAAAAGAAAATTCAATGGAAATCCAATAGAATGCCCTAGAAAATTCGCTGGGATTTTCCTATTAAATTTTTTCGTGATTCCTTGGGTTGACTCCCTTATTATTGGGAGTGTCGAGTTCTCATATAATAAGATAGTTTCAATAGCAGCTGTGTCCTACATACATATTGCAAAGTGAGATCTAAAAAAGTCACGGTCGTATTCTCTATTCTCGATTGGACAGATCGATAGGCGATGTAAATCAATCCTGAAAAGTCCAGAGTCGCCTGAAGGCGCCCGCGTGAATAGCATTAATATCATTATACCCCTTTCATTCGTTCAGTGAATTTATAAAACAGCTTTTTATTGACTATTCCGACGACATCAGTTGGACATTATCGTCGGCGGATCTGTGCAATCGCCGGACTTCCGAAAGAGTTCGAATCGGCGTCGGATTCAAGAGGGAAAACGAATGCGTGTGGCGATCTGAAATTTTACAAACATGTCAATTACCAACCGATCAATACTTATTTCAACGAGGGAAAATTATACAAGTCGATGTTCGTTGGTAGTTTTTCATTAGTTAAGTGACCAAAATGCAGCTGAACTTGTTCTATAATTGATTTTTCAATATAATATGCAAACCATTACTTTTTCAGTTTTATCTTTTCTCATTTACTCGTGCTTTCCTGTCGAGTACATCACGCGATATCCCCACTATAAAATTCATCAATAATATAGAAATTCATTCAACAACTCGTGACTTTGAAAATTGATCCTAATCTGCCCTTACGGATAGTTCCTAATTATTTCGTTTCTCAAAAAATTCCGGAAAAATCGACTTGTATTTTATCACCTTGAATTCTCCCCCAGATACATTCACCCCCGTTCACTCCCTGGTGATAAAATAATCAATAGATAATAGTCACCTCTGGAATCGGTGGATGGCTCACTCTTGGAGAGTTCACTGGTATCCGTGGCTCGATCCCTGCAGCAGCCGCTGTTCGAGGGAATGCTGTTGTACTTGTAGCGTGCAATGAGATCCGTGTTATTCCCGGAAGCGATGGGGGTAGTATTATTGAATGGAAAGGCTGGCGTGTGAGGCCATGAGGCGGGTGGTGGGCTGCGCACAAGGTGCTCGTGCACTTGGGCCAGGGTCAGTGGATCGGTATCCCCCAGTTCCTTAATCATCCCAATTAAATAAAATTCAAATTCAAATTTCAATAGCAATCGATCAAATCAATTAAACTCACCTGAGACATTAAAATAGCATCGTCCGACTCTGACTCCTCAATTGACTCCACCAAACTCTCACGACTAGCTAAAACCTGCACCACCAATCAAACATAATCCAATAAATCAGTCAATTAATCAACCCATTAGAATAATAAATGACTCTTTCGTGCCTGCAAGAATGGATTGTCCTGGCGACTCAAACGCAACGCCTCCATATCCTGATCTATGTTACGTGTTCTGCCTGGTGTTAGGGTGAGAATTGAATGGGAAGGTGAGGGCTGACATACCGCTGGTGCTACCACTACATCGACAGCTGCCACACTCAGACTAGATGGAATTCTACTTGATACTGAATTCTCATTATCCCCTTGAACACCGACATTGCGACGACAATTTGTTGAGACAATAGCTGCAATAATGAAATTCCCTCGATAAATTCTCAACACGCACGATACCTCAGACTATTTATTATTTCTCCCAATTAATTTAACTAGTGCAAAATCAATTTGTTGAAGATAATTATTCACTCATTAACTATTATGTTATGATTTTTCCATTTTCATGTCGCGATTTTCGAGGCGAAATAAACTTGTCACGAGTGTATTTACGTGGGAGAAATAATGCTTTTCCTCGGTGTAGATTTCATTCACTTGTGCGAATCCGTATAAATGGATCCAACAATTTCATATTTACCAGGAGCCTCCACCCTTGGTCTATCCATCTCGTCCTCCTCGTCGATCTTCATCCCAAAAACAAATTTCTTACTCCTAAATATACCCGACAAAAATGCAACGCCCTTGCGCTTGACACGATCGTACCTCTGGGCGTTTTCAGTCGACACGTGTATCATAATTAGACATTCACCGCCCAAAATAAATAAAACCTCAGGTTTTAAATTATCGATAATTATGTCGCTTGTTCCCCAGTGTCACAGTGATGAGACTGCTCTGGTTATCGAGAGTCCTGGTGCACCCATCGGGGTTGATCCTCGCACTCGCGAGGCTTTTCGCGAGATTTAAATCAACTTCATCCAGTGTTTTTCACCCGTCCACCCCCAGTGGTCTGTCATCCCCCGAGTTGTGGAGGTTACTGCACACACATTCGACGTTCTACCCTCGTACCGGAAAGGGGGTGCAACTTGAGGGGTGGAATTGTCTCCTCGTCGTCAGACCCACACATTCGACTGCGCAACTGCCAGAGATATGCTGTTAGTTACATTATTCCATCGATTTCAAGGCATTTCGTTATTTGCCAACTTTGATTATTGTTTTTTGCTAGTGGATTGAGTTGTCACTGGTCATTGCGGGCCCAATTAATCCGGGAATTGGGAGGTGGGGTGGGTAATTGCATGCGTATGTACATGTGTCGGGGGTACTTCGTGTTGATAATGCTGCAGGAGTCTCATCGATCCTTCGGGGTATGCTTGTTTTGCTCGCACTATTTTCTCCGTCGACGGGACTGCGCTGGGGCATTCGAGGATATCGATTCATGGAAAAACATGGTTTAGATAGTGAAACAAAGTATATCTTTTTTTATTCATTTACATGTAAAAATCGCCGCAAGGCCTTGTTACTCCAGTCTGTTTTCTTTTGGGTTTCATGGGTGCAGTATTTTACATTCTTTTCGGTTTATGGTTTCTATCTCGATGGGTCGATTAGCTTCGGGCAGGGTTGACTCTTTCCTACTAGAAATTCATCAGCCAAATTTTCAAGGACTTCGCACTGTCAGGAATTCCTTCAAATCTTGCACAAGTTTTTTACGGGTTTTTTAATCATCTTTAAAACTCAAATGAATCAATAATTTTTTAGGAGCACTCACTGAATTTCGAAATTTATTGGGCAGAGAGAATGTCTGCCTGAATTTTTACCATTTTTTAATCATTTTCAAGGCATTCATAACTCTTCAATAAACAGATATCGAAATTCAATGTAGATTAGTGATGAGCTTCAATTTTCACTGGAAATTTAGAGAGAATATCCCTAACAGTGTGGGATTCAAGTTGCACTTGGGAATTTTTTTATTTTGAAGAGGAATTATTGATCAAACGTGCAATAATTCTTAGTGAGAGGAGATTATGAGATGATTTAGGGCTTTCTATCACCCCTTCTTCCTAAGTCAATCCATTTCCATGTAAATCGTTTCATTTCATGGCCATACGTTATTGCACAGTCATTTTGGATTATTAATGGACATCGGAAAAATTTGGACGATGAATGTCACGAGATATTGGGTCTGGTGATAAGAAAATCTACGATTTTTTTGAATGAATCAAAGAATCTATACACCACAACAAATGATCTTCCATTTTCGTATAATTTATTTAAAAACGTGAAAATTCGTGAATATTCAATACCTGAGACCTTCTATCGAAAATTTCAGCTGAAAATTTCTGGAAGTTACATTGTAGGCATAATCGACTGATCAATCCAATTGTTATATTTATTTGATGAAAAGAGTTAATTGAGGGAAATGTAACTTTTTCCCCTCCAACACACAAGCTAATCACCTGAAGGTGAACAATCCACCCTACCTCAAAATAAAAACACTAAATTCATCATGTTTTCTTTTTTTATTGGAAGACGGTTCACGGATCTGCGTCAGCCTCTTTTGTCACGCTTTCCTTCATTTCAAAAGGCCGCTAATTAATTTTTGAAAAATAAAAAAACGCGCATTACCGTCTGAGATTACTTTTGCGTAAATCTGCGTCTCACTGAGAGACATTTGTTTCAGCGGAATGAATGGTATTGTTTTATTTTTTTTTCTTCCTTCTCTGTAAAACTTATCACTTAGAATTCAATTAACAGGCATAATAAAAAATAATATTTATCGCACTATGAATTACAGTTCCGCAGTAAAATAATGCAAATTCACGATATGTTTAATCCTAATAATAAATCCACTTACGGTTCGTGGATTTTCTTCGTATAAACACAGCGACATTAAAACGTGATCTATGCGCAGAATAATTAGTTTATAGTACAAAATAGTTGAAAAAATCATCACAGTTACACTAAAAAACATGAATTCTCCTCTTCTAGCTCATCTCTCTGCATTCCCCAATTTCGATACACAGAGGAAAAAATGTTAATATTTTTCTAACATTTCTCAATTCCAGGAAATTTCGATACGAAATTTTTTTAACTTTTCTTTTCCTAATTATCAGAGGATTAATCACTGAAAATAAAAACTTCTTTTTCTCTATGTAGATTCGTCTCACTGACGACGAAAGATGATTGGCAACAAACTGTCATTCTAAATCATTCAACTACATTTCAAAAATCATCGTGTCAAGTGTATTCATTAAAAAATGGGTAATTTGAACTTTCTGTCTGGTCGCACGATTGTCTCTTACTGAGTATTTACAGCCGTTATTCGATTATTTCTTACGGTTGAAATAACGAAAATAAAACTGTGCGCGTTATCTGGACGCTCTGCTTCATCAATTGTAATCATGTCGGCAGTATAAGTATAAAGCGTTTGGAAAGATAATACAAATTTTATCTGTCTGATGGAATTAACACTAATGAAGAAGAACACTGATTTTTTAAATTGCTAAACCAATCTAGCAAATAAACAATATTAACAGTAACAAAGGACAATAAAATTATTACTTCATTCAGAAGAACAGGAAAACGGAAAAATTCCAATAATCGTACTCGTCATTAAGCGATCAACAAACACATCAAAACCGAGAAGAAGCGTCGAAACCTACAGGATACGTTATCCTTTAACTTTTCCCCAAAATGGACACTTCACTCTATTTAAGACTCATTTTCCATCGTTTGTCGGTTATCAGTAGATGTTTTAAAATTTCCTTCATCTCACTTTCTGTTCCTCCTAACGAACCCAAATTGAATTCAATTAATAAATCAATTCTTGAATTATGATTATTAAAAAAACGAATAACGTGTCCATTTTGCCCGACCTTCCCCTGTCCTTTTTTCCTTGTAATGAGCCCAGACTGAGGCCCATTGATCAACTCATTCCTGAGGTATAATGATTTTTAAAAAATTCTGCTCAATTTACCCTCAATTTAGCCCCGATTTTTCCACCAAACGGAGCAGAGATGGACGCGTTCTAATCGTCCTCGTATGAATGACACTCGAAAGTAATCGGAAAATGCCTCAGACTCGGCTCTTAACGATAACGAATACTCTGAGAACATTGGCCATCACAATTCCAATTAACTTATGTACAAAAACATTATATTACAGTGATAAATTCGACCTGTCAAGTTTACCTCTTGCGAGGCAGTCGACGGCAGTGACGAATTGTACGAACATTAAATATTTTTTTATCTCAGGATAGTACATTGACCTCGCGTGGTGATCCACAGACTTTCAAAACGTCATTCGTTGAGTTTGGTGTTATTTGACTGCGTGCCTCACTCTGCGCCTGCCTTATGGCTTCCTTGTAAGGGCCTCTCTTCTTTTTGTTGTAACGAGCCTGCAAGAAATACCTCACAAGTTCAGAAAAACAATTTCACTTATCAACGGACTTAATGTGGTCATTTAAGTAATGAAATTTAATGAACCTTGAAGGTCTCGAGGAATGGACTGAGTCGATCACAAGACATCAAAGAACACGTGGACGATCCATACCACGCAACGTGAGCTTGAGCTTCTGGTGACGCACCGTCTTCCTTGCAAGTCATCGATATGCTCAGAACCTGGAAAATTTTTTCTTAATTAATCCTCAATTAATAATAACCTTCATAATCTTATCATATTTAATCAAAGTCATTTTCCGAAAAATTGCAGTGTAAGAGAGAAAAATATAAAGAGAAAGAATAGTAGAATAATGGGTAGTTCATAGTAGTCCATACCTTCCCCGGCCACCAAGGAAACCCATGAATCTTTCCCCAGACCACATCTCCAACATCCATCCTGCGCCCACTGGCAGTTAAACAATGAGCCACAGATGTAGCAGCCAGTCTCAAAGCAAGTGGATGAGCAGGAGGTGGGAAATCCGGTGTATTTTCACTGGCCTCACCCTCTCGCTCCAACTGATGTTCTTGCTCAGGTTCGCTCAACTCTTCACTACTAGCCCCCGGGCTCTTGCACCCAGACGAACCATTGCTCACAGGATAATCACATCTGGCATAAGCATTCGTATTCAACCTCTTCAACGATATTGACAGCTTCTGCTTCAAGCACTGCTCCTTAATCGCAGTATAAGATTCCCCACTGGGTAGGCCATTAAGTACCTCCGAATCTTTGGTATCCCCCTGCAACGGCTGCTGATTCTTATGTTTGCGCTCCTCCTTGTGCTTCTTTTTGTGCTTGACCTTGTGCTTGCGCCGATGATAAGCGAGTGGATCAAAGGACGGATTGTATCTCGGAGAGGTGCTTAAAGGTGACCTCCCAGGTGATACCCCACCCCCGCCCATCATCTTCCTCCTGGCCTCCTTCTTAGCCCTCTTGAGTGCCCTCTTGGCAGCTTTCGCACACGCCGAGTCCTTCCCCGAGTTCTGCTTCTGCGGATCCAACTGCTCCTGCAGGCCGTCTTCATCAGCCCTCGTCCCCTCGAATTTTCCCTCCCCCATCGGCTCCTCATACTCAGTCTCCGACTCCCCCACCAGGTTCTTTATCTTGGACGGTATCTTGAGAACAGTCCCCTCACCCTGAGCCCCAAACGATATTTTGATAACAGGAGTGGCTCTCGTATTCCGTCCATTGTCTTCGAATATCGTTTCATCCCACAGGTCCTCCATCGAGCCCACCGATCTTTTCTTCCTGGATGTGCGCCCTGAATTCTTGGATTTCACTGTGGAGTCTGCTGCTGCCATCATCGTACCCTCGTTGTCCCTCTCATCGTCATCCTCTGGTATTTTGGCACTTTCCACTGAGGAACTGCTGAGGCGACGAGGTGTTGCTCGACAAGCAACATTAGCACCTCCCTCAGGCATCGTTGACTCAGATGGCTCCACATCAGACGTGCCACAACGATTTCTCTGCCCCTCTCTTGCCTCTCCTCCAGAATTCCAATCCTCCGGCCTCAACCAACAAGCCCCAGCATCCAGGCTTTCCTCATTCTTACTATCCTCTTGCTTACTAGACTCTAATCTTGAGATTTTCGGTAACAATGATGGCACACTGTCCAATAACTCATCGCCACTTCTATTTTTATCAGTCTGCTGAACACAACGTCTTTCACTGCGCCTCAGCACAATGTCTGTATCGATAACTCTATCATTGAGTTTACGTTTCTTACCGATATCCATATTCTCACTTTTCTCATTGCAAATTGATCGGCAATTGTTACAGAGCACTTGCCGTGGACGTAATCTAACGGTTGGCCTTGCATTTTTGTACCTAGCCGGGGGATTTATATTTCTCCTCAAGTCAATCTTGTTGACGACGCTTTTGACCTTTTTATCTTGGAAGTAACTGAAACGCGCTGCTATTGTTGCTAGTTTGTCACCATCAGGTCCTGACAAGGGCTCTGGCGGTTGGACCCCACAGGGTAATCCTCTACAATGGAAATTGAGGATTATTGGAACAACTCAATCTAACCCAATCTTAAACTATTCAATTGATCTTTACTTGCGCAAATATTTCAGAGATCTGAATTTTGGTAAAAATATATGACTCATTATGAATACAAATGAACCTTAATGATTTTGTAAAACCTTTGCTTCGACAAGGTCGATTCAAAGTTAGTGAGATATTTGAATATTTAAACATAACTGAAACGATAGATCATAAATAGTCGTAGTCATTTTGAAAATAAGCGACTCCAAAATAACAAGTTGAAAAATAGTTCTTTATTGCCGCACACATTCTAAAATTTAAATTATCTATTCCCTATTAAAGAATTTAATACCCGGCAATTGAAATTTTTCCTCTAATCTTCCTGACAATATTTCTCCTTATTCTCAGTGACAAAAACATCCAGCTATCGTCACCAACTCAAACAACACGATCGTCGTTATTTAATTCAGCGTTTTTTTTTATCTTTTGCATTCCGCTTGAAATCGTACAGATAATTGAATATTTAAAAAGCTGTGGAATGATGAGCTACGAATAGTCGCCCAGTTATTTCGAAAACAAACGCTTTTAGAAAAATAATATTGACAATGGTTTTCCTGTAACTGAAAATATATTCCCATCAAATAATTTAAATTTCTCCCAACCCAGCATAAAGCTGATTAACATGACCGCAATCTAACTATTGACTAATTGATTAATTTATTCCGAAAACAAAAACCTTCAGAAAAAAATATTGACGTATGTTTTTCAGTAGCCACAAAACGTTCTCATAATATTATTCCCGATAAATTGTACTACGACTGATTAACACTGGGGCAATTTACGTTTTGGTCTATGTACTGCGTAGACAGTAGATTGTTATTCCATATTGAACCAAAGTAACTAAAACGTGCAACTGCTCTCCCCCGATTTTTCCATCTGCGGTATTGCCTACTAAAGATCCTAATGGAGCCCTCCCAGGATCGTCCTCCACAAAAAAAACCCACGACAATTATCGAGACACCTCGATCGCTGTTATCTCCGTGCAACAATTTATGTGATATCAATTGAATTTTCAATCGCAATATAATTTTCTTGCCTACGCGTACATCTACGACGAAAGCATCGCGCAACCGACCTATCGATCGGCCTGAATTTACGACCGCACTTGTCTCCACATCTATATACGTCCCTAAATCATAAACCCCGTAGCTCACCCCTCGCCTAATGCTCGTCCAAATACTGGACTTCGTGACTAGAAAACTCCAAATATCCAAACGAAATCTCCAGTTCCTAACAAAATCCATCCGCGAGCTCTCGGTACATTTCCCATCGTGGATTCATCATCGTCATCATCGTAATCATCATCGCCATCATATTCTAAGCCCTGATCACCCAAGAAAACACATGGACCATCAAGGAACACAAATTTACACTCTCCTTTCGGCACAATCTCCGCAAATGATAAATAAATAAAAAAAAAGGTCATTTAAACAAACAATATGACTAACAGAAAAGGCAAGGGCTAAAGTTTAATTCGCAGTGCTGAAATCACGTTGAAATAAGCACCCACTCCCTTTGTGTGATCATGCACACGAGCCAAAGAATTACTCGGCATAAAAACCCAGTGGTCCTGGGTGAAGGAGAACGACAAGATTTTTCACAATGAGAATAAAATAAAAATTGTCTCGCACACATGGACACTGACTGTCTGATGATTCAATTAACATGATTAAACAATTCTGTAAACCTCCAGAGGACTGAAGAATCACTGTATCCCTCGAGGACGATACACTGGTGTTGGCTTACCTCTTGGTGGCATCGAGTAGTGCTCCCTGGAATGACTTGACCCCGTGGTCAAAGCTGACGACTATAATGTCTGGTAGTGCGGACTCGACGGTAACGAGGATCTTGTCGCCCATCGATATGTCCTTGGACATTACCACCGTCTCCGCCATGTTGAGGGTGTCCTTCCAGGATTGAGGATAAATATTGGGGAGGAGAAAAAAAAAAAATGTTATGTGAGCCACAGGGAGCTGACGGTAATAACGCCCGTTTGGCTCGTCGTCTGGGACGGATGACGTGAGAGCTGACGTGAGGGGGATATCTAGTGGAGGTAGATCTCTCGCCTTGGGCCACTCTCCTCTTGGTGTTTGCCTTTGGTTTCCATTCGGCAGCTATCGGAGAGACTCGGGGAGTCTCGAATCCTGGGATTCGGCGTATTCCACTCTATTCCGACGAAACGTGATGCACAGATGTCCACAGCTGGTCTCTGGTAGGTTGTCGTATGCGCATGCCTCGAGGGCAGGGCTGTATTTTTGAATGATCGCACCCACCAGTACGCAACCTCACCTCACTTTTTCCTCAACTTGTTTTATTAATAATGATAAAGCCCACTGCCCCGGCCAATGTTTCACACATGTGTGATTATTTTTACGGGGATTTGTGAAATTATTATGTAAGTGGAGACTTCAGGGTCTGGGAAATTGGGGGACTGGTGCACCGGTGAGTACAGTCTGCTGACGACAATCACAGGTGTTGAATTCGTGAGGCCCATGTGTAGGTAGTTGGACGGATTTTCGTGTGAATTGGGGGATTTTCATATCGTAATGACAGCTGAGAAATTTGATATTGAGAAACCACTGTGGGATCTCAGCACGTTTGCGGGACGATGGAGGCATTTTGCATGGGTGACAGACCCCAGATCCTGTTTCGTTACGGAGAGTCAGTTGCAGGAGGCCAGGACGCTGTACTGTGATTACAGGTAGAAATCGTTCGTGGGTTCATGGGAATTCTGGGACTAGGAGGAATTGTTTAAATTTTGCCGAATTTATTCTAGAGATGGACGTGTCACCTCTGGGATCAACCGGGAGCAACTCGTCTACGCTAAAAAATTGTACGAGTCGGCTTTTCATCCTGACACTGGAGAGCTGCAGAATGTCTTTGGCAGAATGTCTTTTCAAGTTCCTGGGGGAATGGCGGTCACTGGAGCTATGCTTCAATTCTACAGGTACTGCGAGATTTAAGATTCGGGGATAATGATTACAATATCCCATGAATTCCATTAATTTGTATTGATTTTCATTTGATAATTGAATTGGAATTTATTTTTTACTTTAATTGCCAACTACATAAGGAATTTTCAATGACGAAATTCTCTCCCACGCTGCAATGATTTGAACGAATTTCCAATCAGTCGCGTAATGATCGTTTTCGAATTATAATATTCCACACGTCATCACTGGTTTTCTTTTCATAGAACTACAACAGCAGTGGTATTCTGGCAATGGGTAAATCAATCGTTCAATGCCCTTGTTAATTACACTAATAGAAATGCAAACAGTCCAATCACGGAGAAACAATTAGCCAGTGCCTACGTCAGTGCTACTGCAGCTGCGATGCTCACTGCCATGGGCTGCAAATCCTTTTGGGCGAAGCGGGCGAATCCCCTGATGGCTGTGAGACTCCTATCATTCATTATTTAATAAACTATTTTAATAAACTAATTGAGGAGGTTCTGATCTTCTTCTTATTGTTCAGAGATATGTACCATTTGCCGCAGTCGCCGCTGCCAATTGCGTTAATATTCCCCTCATGAGGCAGAACGAGATCCTTCAAGGGGTGGACCTTGCTGATGAGAATGGCAATAAGCTCACTCAATCTAAAGTAATTAAATTATATTGATTATTCACGACCCCGGATTACTCTTCCACCTGCATTTTTATTTTTTTCTACTCTTGTAATTCCAAATATTAACGGAAAATGTCGTTTCAATAATTCGATTTTTTTAACAATTATCTTCTAATTGTCTTCAAAGCGAGTTTTTATTAGATTGCAGCTGTGAAAGGTATCAGTCAAGTAACGATATCCAGGATTATCATGTGTGCACCAGGAATGCTTATTCTTCCACCGATAATGGAAAGACTAGAAAAGTTCGGCTGGATGCAGAGGATCAGAGCTCTGCACGGACCCATTCAAGTACTCGGCTGTGGTATCTTGTAGGTGGACACTTGATGGATCTACATTTAGCCAATGAAATTAATCATTCAATATATTTTCGTTGTTTCTTTTCAGCCTGTCGTTCATGGTGCCTACCGCCTGTGCAATTTTCCCTCAAAACTGGTAAATATCAACTGCAAAAATAATTCCAGAACGCGAACATTAGAAATCAACTGCTCCTAATCATCAGTTTGCTCAATGCACATTTTTTTCAATTTTTTACCGAATTTCTCACATTTGATCTGAATAAAATAATTCTCTGTGAAGTTGAATTAAGAGTTGAGCAGTCTTGTAAGACTTCTAACGTTCTACCACTTAACGATTTTGCTTTAGCCGCTTCATTATCGATTTAAAATGTATTTGTAGCTCAATATCCACGAGTACCCTGAAGCGTTGGGAGCCTGAGAATTACGAGACTCTCGTGAAGAACTGCAAAAACAAGGAGATCCCCGAGCACCTCTACTTCAACAAAGGACTTTGATTCAGTAACTGGCATTTCATCAGTCAATTATAGATCTTCGCCTAAGACTGGTTAGCGATAATTTATACGCGGCAATCTCATGGGATCTATCAGTGCAGAGAGTACAACAATACGTTCATTTCGACAAGCATTCGTTTAATATCCATTTGAAGGAAACACTTTGTTACAATCATCAGTATCAGTTTTATAATATTATTAAAGAAGATGGGGATATTCTGGAGGTCAGTGTCATCATTCATTAAATATTTGATCGAGATTGCGCCGAGTGGGTTGTTGATTGTTGCGGGACGTAACCAATTCTCTCCTGGATTTCACTCTGAGAAGCTTTTCCTCCCCAGGATGGGGGATTGAAGGCAGATTTGTCGCTCGTCTTTTTCGCCTCTCGCTCCTTCCTGATCACCTCGTACTCCTGCAGATCGTCGAGACGGAGCTCGATGCGACTGGGACTGCGTCGAATCATTTTCCCAGGATTGAAGAAGAAAAATCTTCTCTCAATTATCCACTCACAGCTAAAATAATCATTTATTTTCCAGATAATTAATTATTGAATTATTTTTCGCCAGTATTCCTATTGAATCGTTAAATATTATTTCTCCATGTGTCTGTGTACTCAGTTCGTCATTCATCTGTGAACTTCTACTGGAGAATTACAACGAAATCAATACATTGTCATTATTCTACACTAATATTTCCAAAAAATAATGAGCAACAATTGGAAGGGACCAGTGAAGGGTACGGCCCTGGGGATTGCGCGCAGGTTGTAATATGGCCGCAAATTGTACCTTTTGCTTGAAGTAAAATCCAGTCAATAATTTATTTTCCGCAGAAAACAAGACTCAATGCTCATTAATTACGAGCCGCAACTGATGCACATCATTCTAGAAATTCAATAACAATTGTCGAGAATCAAATGATTTGAAGTAGAAGACAAAAATTCTGCCTCCGCGTGGACGCAAATTTATTGCCATAAACATAACGCGTCCGACCGTCCGACTAACAGCATCGTCGTCATCGGTTTCATTTATTTGCACAAACTTGCAGCTAAAGTTGTCTATTAGATCTTGCCGAGTGCATTAACAGCATCGAAAGAATGCTCTATTTGGAGGACTACGTTGAAAGTATGTAAATAGTATTATATAATTGGGGAAAAAAGTAATAAACGGGAATGCAGGGCGTCGGGACGCCGTATTCGGGCGGAATTACTAACCTTTCGGCTTGGCTTCTGTTTTGTGGTTTATTTTCCAAGTTTGTAGTAATTGTTCAAGCCGTCGATTGTTCCTCAGTAGTTTGAATTTATTTTTTGATGGATTAGTTTTTTATGGAGGTGCCGTTAACACTTTAGGAGAATTATTTATTTTTCAACAGTGTTGGGGGTAATGTGAGGTGATTGAGGTTAAGTTCGTGTTCTCGAACCAAGTGTACGGCGTTGAGTCAGATTTACCTGGGGAAAATTCAAAATCGGAGATTCTTGTTAATCGATTTTAGTAACCAATTTTCTGATCTTTCCAGTGATCGAGCATCTGCCTCAGGAGCTCAGGGATCGATTCACAGAAATGAGGGAAATGGATTTAGGTGTGCAGAGTAAGTGAAAATTATGATAAATAATGCGTCTTTTTAAAGCCATCAATTTCATTAATCGGCAATTTCATTAAAAGGATACAATTGCCGAAATTAGCTAAATTAAAATGAAAAATTTCATTCCAGACTCAATGGATAGTTTAGAAAAGAAAGTAAAGACATTTTTTTCGAACGCAAAGAAGATGAAGCCAGTGGAGAAAGAAAGTGAATACGAAACAATCCGCAAGGACTACTACAAAACCCTGGAAGACGCAGACGAAAAAGTTCACCTGGCAAACCAAATGTACGATCTAGTCGATAGATACCTTCGTCGTCTCGACCAAGAGCTGCACAAATTTAAGATGGAACTGGAGGCTGACAACAAAGGAATAACAGAGGTACTGGAGAAACGCTCACTGGAGTTGGACCAACCGCCCACAAATAGTAGTCAGAAGGAGAATCGTTACAGTTTTACATCGAGTAGATCTCGAGATCACCACAGTCACTGTAAGCAACCAAGCAGTCGACGAGACCGAAAAAAAGCCCCTAGTCCCCACGAAAGAACCTCGTCTCATGCTAAAAAACTTTCAGCTCGTTCAGAGAAACGGCGTGATTCAAATGCATCATCTGCATCAGTGGAGAAACGTCTGGCAGTGGAGAAAGTGACAACAAATCTCCCTGACTCTAGACCAGCGTCAGCCAACTCAGGTCCTCTAATTTCCAACAATTCCACTAGTTTACCAGCAACACCAACATCCATTGGTAATTCAGTTGGGCCAGTTAGCTATAATCTAGGCCACATTGGGGCTGGTGGCAATGCAATAGCAGCTGCTGCATCTCAAGCCATTGCTGCTACTCAACAAATGCAACAGGGTCGTCGTACTGCCAGTCTCAAGGCCAGCTACGAGGCTATCAACACTGGTGGTGGTGTCCATGCAGCTGAATTCAGCCGAGAACTGGCTGGTGCTGCACAAACAGCGATTGCAGCTATACACGAATCAACCAAAAAACACAAAAAGTAATGACACTTCAAAGTGCAATGCCACTTTTTTGACGATGGATGGATCTTTTATCTGAATTATTATTCTCTACCCTGAATTTGCATTTTAGAAAAGTCACAACAGCAGTACCAAGCACGAGTGTCGTCACTCCTACCATTCAACCACCGGTTTCACCACCGGTTATCGCAACCACAACAGCTGTTACTGATCCTGATAATCCGGACTGGACATATGATCCTAATGAGCCACGTTACTGTGTTTGCAATCAGGTCTCCTATGGGGATATGGTTGCCTGTGATAATTCTGATGTAGGTTTCACTTTTTTACCTTTTTTTTGTGCTTTAAGATATTTCTATCGGTATTCATGGCTTTTATTAATTTTTTAGTGTCCCTTCGAGTGGTTCCATTATCCCTGCGTTGGTATCGCAGCTCCACCAAAGGGCAAGTGGTACTGTCCGCAGTGCACGTCTTCCATGAAAAGACGAGGTGGCCGGAAAAATTGATATCTCGAATTGGATTGTGTTTTTTTCAATGCTTCAATGGATTTCCAATGAAGTTTTGCTTGTAAATATAAAAGAAAATTATGGAAGTCATGATTTGTAGATTTTTTTTCGATTCGTACATTTTTTTGTCATTACCATTAGCGAGGATGTGAAGGCGAGTCAAAATTGAATAGATTTTTTATATTTAATTTACTTAAAATAAGAAATTTCTGAGTAGAGCTAGCTGAACTGGGTACTCATGAAAGAAGTTCAAATTACGCGTATCTTTCTATTCTCCCCCTCTACTATGTCCGGTGAGGGATTGAATTCCGAAAAAAATAACCCCAAAAAATTCTCCGAATTCGCTTCCCCTACAGTGGCACGTACGCAATTTAATTTCTCTAACGAATTCAATATCATTTAAGGCACGGATATATGCGAAATCAACCAGCCGTTATGATAAAATATGACTTTGGAGAAAAATTATGTTCTCCTATAAAGTCATGGATGAGCCCCCGGGTCGAAGGTGAAAAATTTTTCTACAGAATGTAAGAGTATAAAATCCAAATTAATTCCTCGTTATCTCTCGGGTTCAATGTTAGTCTGGCAGATCCTTAATCAGGCTTTCAATGTTACCGTTAATTACATTAACAGACCCCTAAGAGCTTGCATACCGCGAGACTCTGAAACAAGCCTTCATTGGTGCAATATTTGCCAGCTGCATGGTGGCCGTTGGTTTCAACAATTTGTTCGCCTCCCCAGGAGCCCTCATCGCCGTTAGTTGACGTCATGCCAGATTGTAACGCTCTCCCACACCGCAGCTAAACCGTTTTTCCCTTCTATTTATAAATAGAAGTGGTCACCATTCTTTGCCGTTACTGCTGGAAATGCAGTTAACTTGGCGATAATGAGAAAGAGAGAAATTGAAACTGACATTCCCCCCTTTCAGAACGATCCAACGAACCTCGGAGTCATGAACTCGAGAATAACAGCGGTCAAAGCTATCTCAGAGAGCAGTGATATAGAATTATTATAGCAGCACCTGGCATCTTCATACCAGTAATAATGAAAAAAATTAAACATAGTTTTTATCAGCGTATGGACTGGCTTCACCGGTCTTCAGAAGCTCCCCTGGTTAAATTCTTGTTACTACAACTCCTTCAATCTCTCACGCCCTTTTCAACCATTATTTTCTCGTCTTCCAGAGATCCCATTTTCTCGCGCCTATGATTCAATAGCGAAGAATTGTAATCAACGCTGAATCAAATCTTTTTTTTTAATGGGTAATAAATTAAAAAATTTTTTGGGAATTATTTGGAAAAGATATTTTGATAAACACGAAAACTAAAAATGTGTAACAAATTTATCAATTATTCAAAAATAAATAACGAATTTCAGTAATGAATTATACCATATAAAATATCAAAGGAATGAGTCATGGGATATGTTAATCGAGCATAGGAAAGAATTATTTGGTGAGTAATTTCATTCCTGATGGAGTGATAAAACAAAACGCGTCGATTTCTCTCATGTTCATAACGTCAAACCACAAGATTACGTCTTATTCTTTTAATGAAACCTTCACAAGAGAATATATATTTTCATAGAGACGAGAACTAGAAATGTGTAACAAATTTTTGAATTATCTGAGAATAAATAACAAATTCGAGTGATGAATAATACAAAATAGAATACAAAATGAGTAATGGTATATGTTAATTGAGCATAATAGAGGGTTATTTGATGAATAATTTCATTCAGATGTGGAGTGACGAATGAAAATGCATTAATTTTCCGTTTTCACTGAGACATGATGAAAAGGTATTCTCGGAAAATGTACTCAGAGAAAAATGTTGGAGTCTGGCTTGACAAATGATTCAGTGCTTGAATGAGTCAAGTTAGTGGAAGAGGATGGAATTTCGATGATTGCTCATCGAGAAGAACAGAGGCCTCACACATGCTCTTCGCTGTCGTTTGGACCAAGAAGATGAGCTGATACTCATCAACAACGATGAGAGGTGGTCGTGTTCGCACTAGAGCGTGAAGAATCGTCGCTCTCTCAAGGTCTAGCCACCTTTGCAAAACAATTTCCCTCTCTTTCCAAATGTCCAGTGTCACATCTCCTGGGCCCCACAGCGAATACTCGAGTACAGCTTTCACCTGGATTAACGAATGAATGAGTAAATCGAGATTGAAGGTAAGCTAAATTGCTAAATGGCATTTTCGATGAGTTTACCTGGGAGAGGCTCACTGCACGTTCACGCACGAGTAATTCCTTTATTACCGGAAGTCTGTTCGTTAGATTGAGCTCCCGGAAGGCAACTAGAGCACTCTGACACAGTGAAACTTGCTCCTCCTCGTCGTTTATGTGATCCACGTGTAGACTGCAGATTTTTAATTGGAAAACGTTAAGTGAAGGGAGGAGGCGGAACGAGTTGTTCACGGGCTTTTAGTTCAGGTTTCGAGGAGTATCTTCGTAAAAGTATCGGAAATTTTGTATTCGTGTTGGACATTAGAAAATTAGAACAAAATGAGAAGACTTGAAATTAGGAACGACCACTCATTTACTGGTGTAAATTTCTCTCTGGAATATTCAATAGAATTTGTGCTCAATTGATGAGGGTCTCAATTTGTTGAAAGTACCAATAAAGCCGCTATTTGGAAATTGTATAATTGTTTTCAAACTTTTGAAATTATAAATTTGATTTTTAGAAGATAATGAGTAAAACGGGGTGGAATAGAGATCATCTTCGTGGACTTTCCCCTCAAAGTCAATTACCTCTGAAGATGATAGAGACGATATGAGGGATCCTTCTCTTCCTTGCATAGCACAAAATTACCTAGACTCTTAGGCAATTCCTCTATCCCTCGTGCCTGGAGATTTTTCAATGCTGTTACAAATTGAAGAAGTACTAAGCAACATTCTCTCATTATGGTTTCATTGCTGGCGCTGTTACGAAGTTGTCGTTGCAGATTTGAGAGGAATGACTTCATCGAGCATACTTGGTATGGCGGCAGAACCGATACCGTGACTGAAATCGTTAATGAAAAACCAATTTATTATTCATGATGGGAATCAATCGATGAATTATTCCGTCGGAAGTACGACTAAATAATTTCAAATATTTAGTCCTATTCAATATTTCAAATAAACGAGCTATGATTTTTGCTTGGAATTTCTCCAATGGAAAATATGTAAAACGGATTGATTCCGTCAGCGTCCCATACCGTCTTCATTTTTGGCGAGTGTCGGAATGCGATTGAACGGTGTTTCATCGGGAATTCTATCTGCAAATTCAAGGATAGGGATGAGGCAGAAATCTTTGTGGGAGACTGGTGAGGTGAGACTGTCTGGAGACAAGCAAATCGTTACTGGATGGTCATTCCACGAGGCAGAGCAGAATCCTCGTCTGCCGATTGTTCGGAGTGTTTCAAGTTCAATGTGAAAATCTTTGAGTCGTGGGTTGGAGGCGCCCAGTGGCCGCAGATGAAGGGAGAGAGATGAGTGGTCCACTTGAGATAACTGAAATATTTTTCCGCATGAGTTTTCAAGATTCTGAGAACTTCCGGGGGTCTGAATCATTTCAACTCACTCGTTCCAACAGTTGCGCGAGGGACTCGTGATTGGCTATGACAACTGCACCGTAATTATCCTCCAGACTCCGGTGGACAACTGTCCGAGTTCTCCTCTGTCGCACTCTTGTCATGACGAAATCCTCATTCTTAGTCTTCCAGTCCTGATCCTCCTCCGCACCCTTTTATTTAAATCAATTATTACAGTCCATCTTACTCATATTTTTACGTTCTATCAATAGCCCGCAGTCTGTGCCTAATATCTATTTATTTTCGTGGGAAAAATACCAATTGTAAATTTACTCAGTTGTTCTCGGAAAATTTGCCCGTATCTCGGTAGATTCCTGGGTGTAGTGTTTCGGAATTTTGGTATTGACATTGGGATCATGTAGACATAAGGGGAGATAAGGGAAAATTACACGTCGGCTCTGAATTTTTGGAGAGAATAGAAATGAATTTCTGTACAAAAAGCTCCTGAAAATTCGTGCGGAAAACAGTCGTTATTATAATAACTGATCCATACTCTAAAATTCCCTACAATTTTCGTCTTCTTTCTCAAGCGGAGAAATTCTTGTGACCCGTCATAAATTTGTCGTGAGTATCGAACTCATGAATCATTTTTATCAATTCGAATAAATATCCCGTACCACTCATTGATCGCAATAAATAAGTTATCAGGAAATTTTCAAGAGAAAGAATCCTTGACATTTCCGAACGAGTATTACCGTTTTCGATACATTAAACAATTCAAAGAAAGCATTGACTTTAAAAAATTGTCATTTTTCATGATTACATCAGAAAAAAATGGAGAAATCTTGCAACACTTAAATAAACGATCCGTCAATTTGTAAACAAGTTGCATTATTTATTTACAAGAACGGCGTATTCCAAAGAACATTAATATTTTGAGGAATTTAATTTCGACAATACTGATTCGGCACTTTTTTTCCTCTCAGTTGGGAAATTGAAATTGAAAAACTGAAAGTATTCAAATGCGTGGCGACTTGAGAGTAGAAGTACTTTAACGATGAAGCATGTAATTTTGAATAAATGATAAAATGATTGTGGATATCCTGAATGGCCGGAACATCCTGCCCCCCCAGAATTCTCACCGATACTTGCCTCATTCCCCGTATAAACCCCATCACTCTCAGTCTCACTGGCACAGTAAGGCAGCGAATTAGACCTGGCAAATGTTGACTTGGTATACTTGAACAGTGGATAATGATCAGTTCCAACACCACCCTCGGAGTTTCTTTTACCAGCATTTGTTCTGGTTGCCTCATTGGCATGCCTACGAAGCTCCAGATTGGAATCACACTCCGGTGAGCTCGAGAGAAACTCGTAGACATCGTGACTGTCACTCGAAGTCTACACATCAAAATCCCCATAGCATAAAAAAAAAATAGAGAAAACAGAAAAAAAATAAAAACAGCTCATGAGTAGAAAGTCAATAGATCCTTGGAGCCTATGTACTTCGATAATTTATGATTATTTATGTACCGAGTCGAGGGAATCCGAATTCGTTGGTACATTGAGACAAGATTTTTCGTAACGTCGGGAGGCAGCCATTTCCCTTGGACTCGAGTGATTACTCTTGATGATTTCACTCTCGCGTTTTATGCTGGCTGTACGTTGTGGCTTGGACGGTGCAATTGTGCTTCTCACCTCACCTGCAACATTCTCCGGTGCTGCAGGCCCACACGCCATTCATCAAGCGCCAGGGGTTAGTAACAACCACATTTATTGGGCCTTTTTATATGTCCTTAATAGCCATTCGTTTATTAATCAATTTTATCAATGATAACACACATGCCAGATCAGTTGCCACATGCCTTTAGTCGCACTTACCATGTATTTTAATCCAGTTTGCATTTGAAATAATTGACATTTTGATATTTCTTTTATTTTGGGAATCGAGTAGTTACTGCATTGCGTTCGAATAATCACGTTTATTTCAATTAATGAGAATTTACAGTATTTTTAACCAGTTTTTTTTTTTGTTTTATCTTCCTTCGAAATACAGAAAGTGATATATCACAGTATTTATCGTCATTAATTTTTCCTCCACTTAAATTACGCATAACGATTATTGCTTACAACGAAAATGTAAAAAAAAGCTTAACATTCTCATAACAAATCAGTAATATGGCCTTTTAATATAAAAATGAACGAAAGAAAAACGATGAGGCTATTAGTTATTAACTATTGGCATTGTGAGAATGATACAATAATTAATTCATTGTTGACCTTACTGAGAGGCTATTTATCTCTCTTTAAAACGAACAAAATATTAAGCACCTACATCACGTCCTAAGAATAATTCAATAACGAATTACTAAATGTTAAAATTAATTGCACTGAATGGGCCGGAACTTACCCAAATTCGCGTAAATTGAGTCACCAGCCACTGTTCCGGGTGGAGCTGTGTGCCAGGCTCTCACTGGTGATGAGGATTTTGTGGGATTGTCTGGCGTCGGTGGTGGTGGCCTTGTCTGCTTGCTGGGTAAATTTGTCGACGATTGACCGCTTCTCGGTGGTGGCGGAGGCTTTCCCAGTCTCGCTGAACAAAAAATTTCCCCTTCAAATTTCTATCTATTTTCAAACCCATACCAGAGAATCCCAAAAAATTCACTCTAATTCTCTATTTTTATCATAAAATCGGATCGCTTTGAATAAAAAATTCATTTGTAGATTTTGAGTAAAATAACGAAAAAAAAAAATAATTCCAAAAATGAAAGCTTCAATTAAAATTCGATCCAAAAATAAATAAAATATCAAGTCAAACGAAATAATGCATAAATATCGTTTCAACTAACCATTGACATGTCCAGATTCCTGTCTCGACTCATTGCCCACGTGTTCCTCCTGACTCTTTCCCATTTTATCATGTCGTAATACCTCGACAGCAGCTCCATCGAGTTCCAACGGATGAATAATCTCAAGCCTTGGTTTCAGTTGACTGGTCCCCGGTATGTCCTCCCCCTTGGCCCCCACGGAGGCCCCAGTCTGCATTAAATTCATGTCCTTCCTGGAGCCCCCCATTCTCAACAATTTCTTCAGGGAAAACCGTGACTTGCTCTTCTTCTTCTCCTCAAGCTTATCAGAAGCAACACTCGAGGAGGGAATATCCTGCTGCGATAGGGAGAAACTTCTCCTGGGTTCCGGAGATTGATCAGGACTCACAGGAGAGAAACTGGAGTCCTCGACCGTTGGACCCAGTGATTTTCTCAATTTCGGGCTGGACGACGACGTCGCCCTTTCGCGTTTCTCCTTTTCCCTGACAACGGGACAATCAGACTTTAAATTCCCCTTGATATTGGGTTTACGCGTGAATAGAGGCCCTGAAGAGTCTTCGACAGAGACATCGGGTGGTTTTGGTGCCATTCTGCGTTTGCCGTTGCCACTCGGCTGATTATCCAAGCCGCATTCCTCCTCTCTCCCTTCCGCCACGTTTTCCGCATTCCCTGATGTTCTGCTATCGCCTTTCATCGTAAGTGCGTCATCCACAGGGACTTCCCTGGCCTCTACTGATATGGTCGTGGTCAGGGCAGTGGGTTTTTTCGTGGCAAGTGTCTCCGAGTGGAGAAACGATCGTCTGGGCTCGTTGGGAATGATCCCACTGCATTCCACCGATATCTCGTCCTCGTCTGCCTTGCCATCAGGCGCCCCAGCCTCCTCCCGACTATTATCATCGAGAAACGGTGAACCCTCTGTACTCTCCATGGGCTCTGATTCACCCTCAACCGTTCGCTCACCCAAATCATCGTAATTCGCGTCAGCTCTCTGCTCGCCAACAACTGAAATCCCTTCATCATTGCTGACCACTTCCTCAGCCTCATCTTCCACTTTCTGGAGATGCTCTCGACACCCTGATATTATATCCTTAACAGTCTCACCCTGCCTTGATTCATAAGTACCTTTAAGTGGACAAGAATTCGACGTAATTGGCAATGATTTGGTTCCAACAATCTCGAGGTCAGGGACACGCTGAGGACTTGCCTCCGTCCTCTTGATAGCCATTAGATTATTCGACGCAATTAACGGCATGTCGACGATTTTTTCGAGTGCAACCGGTCGCTCATCGGCTCGTTTTCTCTCGATTGGCCTTCGGGCAGTTGGCACACTAACGTCATCACCGCCAAATGGCGTTACAGATATAAGCAGAGTGGTTTTATTGCCATCGGCGTCCTTCTGAATTCTACCCAGCATCAGGCCAACTGTTTTTGGTTTAGCTTCGCTCGGTGCTATCGTAAGATTGGCCGTTACCATATTGAAATTAGTATTGACTCGTGTGAGATTGTTAAGGGCCCGATCCTCCTCCGTGTCTTGAATCGAATCTACCTCTTCCTCGACAGTATTTTCACAGTTTATTATCTCCACATCGCTTGACGATGGATCCAGCTCAGTATCACTGTCTGAGTAATCGTCACCACCATATCCGATTACTCTAGTCAACTCTTCCGGAAATGCCACGCGATTTTTTTTACGCCTAGATCCTGTCACCGCGGTTGTTCTAAGTCCACGAAGAATACCCTGTGAACAAGTCGTTGGGAACACGATAAAAATACAATTTCTCACTTCCGCATTTCCAAGACCGGCTAACCCACTTCTTCAGTGCAAAACCGAGCGGTGACTTGGGTAACGATAAATACGCCGATGGCGGGATGAGTGTTAGGGATTATGGTCGACGGCCATTAACCCCGACCCATCAACGGTTCACCATCGGCGATTTTGTACTTTGTGTTTTTTCGTTTTTCATTAATTCCAATTGCGCGCTTGCATTGACCTAGAGTTTAATTATATCGGGAGGGGCGGAAGGGAGGGCTGGGAGGAAATGTACCTGAATATTTTTCACTTCTCGGGCTATAAATGGCTTTGTACATGGCGCTGAACGCTGGTGATCCTGCCTGGACTCGAAACAGTTGGCGCACAGGTCTTTCTTCCAGGCATGCTGCACGAAGTATCTGCATTCCTTCGACATATTTACGTGATTTTACACTCGAATAATTTTCATTACCCTCAGCATTACTTCCTGGAAGCAATTAAAAAACAAAGGAGTGATTACTTTTTGACAGAGTTGGCAGGAGCTAGACATTGGTTGGTGACCAGAATGTTCGTGCTTCCTTCTTTTAAATGGCATCTCGCGGGTTCGATGTTTAATGTTTTTCTTTTGGCATTGGTGTTGTCGAAAAACATTTCACCTTGAAACAATTTGCTAACTGTAGCCAACCTATCAGTACAATCGCTGATTTTGCGATGATTTCCTTATGTGTAAACGGGTAATAAGATTGTTCAGAGACCTGAAAAACCAGGGGTGCAACAAAGATAACTGTTGCTCGCAAATACTGTAATCATTATTACACCAAATATACGAGGTGAAATAGTCTTTTTGTATGAGAGAATGTAGTTGATGATGCGATATTTATGACTACACTTTTTATTGTGTCCTGCAAGTGTCCAACTTTACCGTAAACAATTTATTTAGCGTTATATTTTCCGTTTTTACAACCAACCTGTAATAAAATCTGCAGAAAAATTGTGCTGTCGCTATTAAATTCAATGGTATTCCCATTATCGGTTCGCTACTGATTAATTTTATTGAGTTCCATAGAATCTCTAGAATTATAAAGAAAATATTAAAAATCATAGTGCCTGTGCAAAGCAGAATGTAAGTTAATAGTTCAATGCACGATGGGCAATAATCATCCGGATATTTCCGTTTTGATCAATACGATGTAATTGATGGGGCTCTACAACCCACTTCATAATGCTCCCAGTGTTTTTCTCGAGGAACAACGCAGAATAGCCTTTGAGTCACTGGTGGTTCATTGACAGTTGAATAAAGAAAAATTGCTCCCCTCGTACTTTGCGCTACCCACATTTTTCTCCATTCCCAGAACAAAAGAGTGATTATTTGCAGAGAGAAAAGGCTCACTTAGTCTTGGAGTCGTTGCATTCTCCACTTCATCATATCGTCCACTTAAATCAAATAAAAATCCCCCACTGGGTGAAAAAAAATGGATTCCTACCATCAAGTACATTCTAGCCAGAATCATCTCCTCGATTTTATCTCAAAAAGACTCTAAACATTGTCTCCATCTAACATTTATTTATTTGATTTCCATTCTGAAAATTTGATTTTCCCTTACAATCGTAATAGGCGAATTTTCAAAATTGTCCCTTGGGAATAAAAAAAAAATTCTAAAACACCCTGTCCTACCAAGAAGACCCAAAGTTTTCCTTTCACTGGAAAACTACGTTGAATCATCATCTTTAATTGATCCACCAATTACGTTGAAATTTTGCACACTCATTACACTCTAACAATCAGAAACCCCTGTATGAAGGACGTGTGCGCGGGTGATGCGCTTGAACTTTCTCTCGTTAAACTCATTGCAAGCTATCCACTGTCATCATAATTGTAAGGCATACCCGTACACGTGTGTTCCCTGATCCAGGGAAATATAGATGACTTCCGTAAAGGACTTTCCCACTTATCTCAATGCTAATAGACTTATCGGAGCCATACGAATGAGAATTTAAATTCATTGGAGCACAAGTGAGTTATTAAGATGGCATCACATGATAGCCGTCGTTGTTCATACTCATTCCATCGCCAGAATTATTCCGTTTCTCACCGAGATAAGAAAATCCCTAATCGTTATGATGAAACACCGATACAGCTCTCAGGGACAGACCCATTTATATTCCATGATCCATTTAATCGAGTCTTTCCTCATCTCCAATTTTGGCTATCAGAAAGTCATCCAGTCGTCCTCATTCTTCCATATATATATATTGTTTCTCGCTTCTTTTTATTTCCTAGACTAGATAGTCGCCTAATTGTGTCGAGCACTCGTTTTATTCACCATTTCAGTCGACACGTGAGAGATATCAAGAAAACCGGTGTTCCCCACGGCCCACACCTCACACTGTTAGAAAATTACTCTCACAATTTCCAATTTTATTAAATTCACATAAAAATTACCTCTACTTTGTACTAAAAAGTCAAATTATTTCTTTGAATATTCAAAGAAATGCAGATTTCATGGGCCCAATAGTGAAAATTCAAATAATTATTTTCCTAAATTCCCAAATGATTAGAAATGTAAGCTGAAAATTCTAAATTCAATTGAATTTTCACCACGACTGGAAACCGTAATGAACGGTGTAATATCAAAATTGGTAGTCATGGAAAATTGATAATTTGCAAATAAAAAATAAATGGGCCCGGCTCATATTATATAATATTGTCGAATGCCCATATTTCCATGTTTCTCCTTCCTGAAAGCCAAACAAATTTCTACTAGTGCATTGCACCTCGGAGTAAGATCCCTCTTATGACATTTCCCCGGTATATTTGCCACATCGCTAAATATTTATCAACCGGAACAAACATGAGATTGAATTTGGCCACAAGTACATGTACGCAATACGTGACTAAATGCGGAAAACCCGGGTATTCCGCTTGTACATTGCACGCTAAGAACTCTGAAATAAATACCTCACGTCCGCATTATACTGCTATAACTGTTAACTTTTCCACGCACCTCTTTAAAATCCATCCATTAAAAAAAAAAAAAACCGCTCCACATGTGCTCTACCATTTGATGCATTAGTTATCCACATTTAATTATTTACCTTTTTCCTCTCGGCATTTAATCCAGCATACAAATGTACTTTCACCCCAACAAAATCCGACTTTCACACCATCAGTTCACATAGTGAGTTCACATATCACATTGTGAATTTTCGAGAGCACCAGGAAGGTGTCCACCACTTCCATGGCGAATTCCCGAATTATTCAAAAAATAGTATTAATTCTGGGGATGATCGAATGGACCGTCTCATCCTGCGTTCTCTGTACCTGCGACTACCTAACGGGCCGAAAACCCAAGCCGCTATGTGATTCTCGCCACATATGTGTATGAGTATATATATATCGGTAAATATGTCTTTCCCCGTCTTTCTCATGTGTTTTTTCCCCCCATTCTTGCTCGATCCCTCTTCTACCCATGGGTCATTGAACGTTCCCTCTTCCAGGGGCCTCCTACGAGATCAGTCTTGTCTTCTGATGTCTCTCCATACTTATATGAGAATGGGATGAATGTTTTTGGAAATTTAAATATAGCACACCCCATGAGTTTTCGGGAAACTCGTCATTTCGGGGGAATAGATGATCGGTGGAACAGCATTGAGTTAATTCTGGGGGTTTATGGGACTATTTCATCGAAGAGAATCGAAAAATTTTAGTGTTACCTAATTAAATCTTCAGCTCTAGGATTTTTATAACTATTTTCTCTCCGGATTCAATTATGCCGTAGGTATGCAAATTTAAAAGAGTCAGTCGTGGAAAATCCAAGATTTCTTACTTGAATTTCCAAGGAGAAATTGATGCAGACGATGAGTGAAACCTAGGAATTGTTTATTCAAGATACCCTACATGTCTCCAGCTGAATATTTTCCTCTCTCGTCGATATCTCCTGTTTCTGCCTAATTAATCTCTTAGCACTATTAATAGACTCAGGGAGTTCATCCACGTTTAGCAAAATTGATCCTTTAAATTATCTATCACTATAAAAACGAGGCATTGTGGGAAAAATCTCAACTCTCCCAGTCAACAATAGAAATATCTGAAACCTTCAACCCCATTTCCTCCACTTTACTTTCAAATAATCGATTCCGACATCGATTATTCGAAAAAAAAAACCAGAAATATTTCCTTTCACCCGAACATAATAATCATTATGACAAAACAACAATTTCCTAATCGAATCCTCACAAAAAAATTATGAATTCAATAATAAAAAGGTAAAGAATAATAAATATTCCTAAATCTAATACAGATACCAGAATTTTCATGAAGACTTTTTTGTGTCTCCCATTGCGATCGACAAAAGAGGTCCTGAGTAAAATTCACCTATATTTTTAAATTGAGATATATTTTTCTTCAGTCATAAATAATTCCACTGGTATTACAATTATGCATTTGACATGGGAAAATGTAATAAACCAAGGACCAGAGGAAAATACCTGGTGTTTACAAAATTTTCCTCTCACTGTCTCAAATACATTAACTTGAGGTTTCATCGGTATTTCAAATACATCCAGTTACTTTACCCCCCTCTCACCAATTGACTTCCCATTCATTCGTTGGAGATAAACACACGGGTGCGCCGAGTGTTTTCATCATTTGCCATGTACCACGCTCATTCGCAATTACCAGATCTCAAATGTATTGGTGTATGCAATTACCAGAAGGACTCCACGATATAAACCATTAAAAAAATCCACACATTGAAATAAAAACTCGTTCAACACGTGATATTGCACTGGTGTACTTTCTTTGTTGTCACGCTCTCGCGAATATCGCCTTGACGAAATTTTGGTGTTTACCATTGAGCTCTTGATTCAATGCAACACAAAAGAAATAAATAAAAAAAAAAAAAACTACTGACTGAGCGAATTCTCCATGCATCACTCGTTCATACTCGTGAATCATTTGAAAAGGCGTGACAGTATTCCCATACTCGGAAGATGCGAAATATAATTTGTAAAGAGTGAAAAACGAGAGAAAAAAAAAGTGAAAAAAAGTACGAATGTGTCATGTGGGTATCTCGGCGCGCCTTTATTTACGGTGAAAAATTTATGACGACTGGCGAATAATAAACCAACAAGTTGAAAACATTTTAATCGTTTTCTCATACCGCGCCCGCCAGTTGATTCGAGCGTGGAGTACGATTGCAACATGAGAAAAAATCGTGAAAGAATGCTGAAAGAAAAATTCAGTGGCTTGTATTCCTAAAGGGGAATAACTCAGGTGTTATAAACTGGCTATTTTGAAAATGGCTTACCTTCTGGAGAATAGCTGGACGTGATTTGCTCCAGCGAAGAGCTCGTGACCCGGAGTAAAGTCCTTTCTATTGTATACTTGAGGCCTCAATCGCCTCCTCACAAGTAACAAGTTACTTACAAACGCTTACAAACCCTATCAATTCAACTCTATCGGTTTAAACAGCATCAACAATGTGCCTCCTATTGTTACAACACAAGACCACTAGGATGGGACTTGATACGACTGATGAATGGTTTTCACATGTAAACTGAGGATGAGAGAATGAAAGTTAATGGAGTGTCGTTGACGGACCGGCAGCCGATGATCGTGCATCGGGGCCGGCTGAGAACCGACTGACTCAGCGTCGTACCCAACACTCCGGTGCCAGGGGTATCCTTTTTTTTTTCATCCAGTCACTCAAGGAGAGGCACTTGTGCGCACTTTTCCACATTTTTACACATTTTTCCACATTTTTCCACATTCATTTCCACCCCAGGGAGATGTACCTCCCTTTACCTCCCTTTTCATTTCATTTTGTTGAACAAAAAAAATTATAGGACTAGTTGGAGAAATATTACTACTCCTTTTTCAAAAATTCGTGTATCTGTTTCCCACGTATTCAGAAAGTTGAAAGGTAGCACAAAGTATTCTATATACTCTATATACTCCTTCCATATAAATTTACATGCAAATACCTCATATAAACCGCAAAAACCTCTAAAGTCCGTTTAGTAGACGGTTAATGAAAATTATTTTAGTCTTATTACGTTTTTTTTCGGGTTTTCCTCTTTTTTAACTACCATATTTTTGTTTGACACGCGAGTGTTGCATTTTTTCTGAACACGCCTTTCTGAGGAAATGTGCCTGACAGTCTGACCTGCATCAACGCCGACCTCGTGGTTGTTATCAGGGAATTGTGACATTACATTGTATTAATAGTCCGGGTTCTTGTCATTAGCATTCTTCTTTATTAACAGTTTTTGGATTAGTGGCACAATTCTTTAATTAACGACTATTATTCCAACAATGGCATAGGAATTCTCATTGGGACGTTCTCTTTGTTTCGTAATGGTTTTGCTCCGATTTTTTTTTTGTTGCTTCGGGTGGAATTTGGAGAATTGAATTTAATGAATTCATTGCTCGGGATCAGTCCGGACGCAAGTTTATATACGAATAATCGAGTTGATTGGCCTTGAACGGCTACTTTTCCACCAGTGACTTTAGCGCTCTTTGTCTGGCTGGCCTTCGGGATTGGCGGTGAATTTTTGTTGAAACCTTTCATTTACCGGGAATTTAGCAATCGGTTACAAGTGGGGTTTTGAGGATATTCGAGTACTTTGGCATTTCATTTTTCCAGTGGAATCGTTTATTGCGATTGCAGGGGAATTGCTGAGCTTCTATTAGCGAGACGTTGCATCCCAGGTTTCCAGACATTTTGTAATTATATTGCTATTTGAACTTCTGAAGCTCTCAGTTTAATTATCCGCTCTAAATCTCTTCAAAATACTCTAAATATTTAAGAAGAATTATAATAAGAGGAGTCTGGTTAAAAATTCTTTATAAAGTCTTAATTTTAAACACTAGAAATCACCATTTGCATGATTTTGCATGATATGATTTTGACTTTCGAATTTACTGAGTTCGAGTTTCGGAAAAAAATCATTTTCCGAACGTTAAGAAAAACGTAGCCCTGTTGAGCCTCACGTGACTGACTAATTCGTATAATTAGGAAAATCACCTGAAAAGAATCAATTGCCATTTTCTTCGAAGACAATTGACGTGTGATGAAGGCAGTATTGAGTACGGTTTACCTTGTTTATAAACTTTCCCTGGATACAAGTGCAATAACGACAAATGTGATTCTTATCAGGTTCAACGAACTCTGCAAGTCTCCTATCGATGGCATAATTACAACGTATCTATCTCTAGCTTTATCAACGTTTTATATACTTTTATATTAAAAACCTTAGGCTAGGCTCAACTAGCCCAGGCACCCAGTGTTTACAAAGTAATAAATGGCCATAAGGTGGGATTGTATTAGACGTTTTTTCTCAATTAGTCATTATTTCAGTTACGTGTTAAATATTATTATGCAAATTTCTCTTTTTCTCGTTTCCGCTACAGACATTGAAATCAGTTTCACTGTGTGAACGGATGACGGGAATTTCGTTATTTGTATCGTTATCGATTTCATTGATGTTCAGATTACTGATTTCACCGTCGATCCTGTCGATCAGGAAATCTGCCATGAACATCTTCCACTCGTCTAGGAGTTCAGCCTGATTTTGGCCCCTGTCTGTGATGCTGTTTTGACTGCATGACAGAGTTGACATTTTCGACGCGAGCTCGTGGTCGGTGACAGGATCGGAATTTATACTGAGTTCGTTTAGTTTTTTACACGGGTCGTCTTGAACATGTACCTCGGTTGAAAATGTCTTACAGGGATTTATCACAATTTCTGTTCTCTGCAATTGTCTGCCAATCGCTACATTCTCTTTTTTACTGGAAATGCAACGGCAAACTCTGCGGAGTTTTCGCTTCTTCTCGATGAAACCCTCTTTTGGCAACAGCAGCCACATCTCATTCCACGTATTTACCACTGCCATGTTCAGTCGCAATTTTCGGATGTCAACTGTAATCTCGGGAAGTTTATTTGAGTGCATTATGTGGATGAGCCCCTCATGCTGAAATTCAGGGGAATTGTCGCAATGTGAAAATTCATGGAAAAACGATCATTAAATTTCTCGTTTATTCTTCAAACTAAAAAAATGGGTTTTACGCGTAAAGTGATATTTGATTTCCAATGAAAACTTAAATTTCTCTGGATTTTTTTTTAATTACGAAATTTCGCAGTTTGAAACTAATAATTT
Source organism: Fopius arisanus (assembly GCF_000806365.1). Lineage (NCBI taxonomy): Eukaryota > Metazoa > Arthropoda > Insecta > Hymenoptera > Braconidae > Fopius > Fopius arisanus. The sequence goes on along the minus strand of NW_011887740.1, from coordinate 3,019,632 downwards.
TGAAGATCAGGAAAATTGTCCCCAGGGAATTGTTTGTGCTCTAAAATACGATAAACCTCTTGAAGGACTGAACTTACTTCCAAAGCCCTCAGGTTGATATTCACGAAATCGTTGGGTGTAAATCGAGAAAATTTTGAATTCAATTCCTCATAACCGGTAACAGTCGATGTTGAAACCCCCAACAGCGCAACACTCATTTGCGAAGCAGAGGATTCTGCAATCTCCGCTGGTTGTCTATCATGCAACAAATTCCAGTTAACGGATGGACATAGTGACTTCCTACGTTTGGTTTTGCAGATGATCTTTTCATCATCGCTGTAACATTCTCGAGACTCTCTCCAGCTACGGAACTTCATGCCGGAGGCCTTAGCGATTGGCTAAAAATAAATTAGTCGGACTAAAAATACTGGACAAGTGTCTATTGTAATGGGAAATACATCAATTACGGTCGTGTAAAATTTTTCAAGTCATTGCTTACCGTTTGGGATCTGTGTCAGACGGTCTTTCAACACATGAAGTTATTTATTTACACGCAATAGCCATCGGTATCAGCTGACAGTTCCATTCAAAGAAGATTGACTAAAGTTGAGGCTCAGTTCTGGGGGTTTGAGTGATCCCAGTGGCATCATAGTACTCCACCCCAAGAGAGGGAGGGCGCCAGCCGACTTGGTAACTGCCTTGGTCACTCAAACCCCCAGAACTAAGCCTCTATTTTAGTCAATCCTTTTTGGTTCCATTGATAAGAGAGGATTGAGAAATTTGATAAAATTTATTTCCTCGATACCGATCGCCGACAATTGTGCAATGCCGATGGGAATGAAATTACCGTCTGGATATCAGAGATATTTTATTCATTGGAGTTTAAATGAACTCTAGAGTCACCACGAGATGTCGACGTTCGTTCAATCAGGCCCGGAACTTTAAAATACTCATTGGATAATCAAAAAAAAAAATACTAATATTTTAAACAAATGATTATTTAAAAAAAATATTGGAATATCATTTCATATTCTTGGAAATTACAAAAAACGAGACCATTTTCAAAATTTTATTAATAATTCTATATGTGTCAATGATAATAAATTAAATAAAATTGAAGATTACTGAGTTCAGAAGTTCAGAGAAATATTCCGGAATGAAAAAAAATCACCATTGACTTGATTATTTAAACATTCGAAAACTCCTCCATGGACTTGTTTTTTTTTTATTTAATCAGTCAGCTTTCAGCTTAGTCACTTTGTAAATTATTGTGTGAAATAAGAGTTGATTAAAAATTTGAAATAATTCCCGAGTGATTTATGATAAATAGAAATATGAGAAAAACTGTGGAATACTTTCATAGTGGATTTATTCAGTATTATCACCATGACGAGACAGAATGAGAATTGCCGCCTGTCCGGGAAAAGCCATTTCCCTCATCGATTTTACTTCCCAAGCGAATAGAAATAAGTGAGCACTCTCCATAATTCTCGTCGTTACCATAATTTACATGTAAAAATGGTCCTCCAAGGCTGACCAGCGTTTCAAAAAACAGCACGTCCCTCATTTTCTCTCCTAATCATCATCAAAAACATTTTCAGCTTATGAATTACAAAATGAAAGTTGCATTAATGAAGACATGAACAACATCGCGCTTTAATGAGAACTTCTTTAGAAAAATTTAACGCCCGATCGTAGAAAGATTGCAGTTGAATTTTTATAATTTTTGGAAACAAGATAAAATGATCATATCACCACGAGAAATTCATGAGAAATTCATGGGCTATTGCAATTTTTTACTAACTGACACTACAATTTTTCCAAACAACTTCTGGTCGTTGGTGATTCTTCATATCTTCGGTTGAACAACGTGAAAGCTTAGCGGTTGATATGTATTGCACACATACTTGTCCCTTCTTTCGCAAGTAGTTCTGCAGTTATATGAGATCCAGTGAAAGCTATCATCCTTATTTCATAAAACTCTCCTGTCTTTCTGTTAGTAACAGTCAATGCGACTAACACCGAAAATCAACATCAACAATGACTTTCATGAGTTGAAGAAAGAATAAATTTGCACATGCAGTGAATTGGTCTTCTACTTCATTTCACTTCTCGCACGTATGTTTGCACTCATATGTACATTCGGATCATTCTATTTCCTGCGAGTCGTCTGATCCAGTAGAAATTGGTAAATCGCGAAAGTTAAATTCAAAATCGGCAGTAATTCGAATTTCACGTGGAATTCTTTTATAATGATCGTCAGAATTGCATCATTGGATATTTATCGAAATTTCTTTTTTTTAATTATTCTTGCAAAATAACCAGCAATCAGTATAATCAGAGGAAATTACTAACCGTCAAAATAAGTTTCACTCTAAATTTTCCTCCACACGACAGGTGAATTTTCACCTGCCAGAACGGCAGGCCGGGAATTATCCCTGATGATCGTTTATTTCCCGAGTGAGTGATCCGTTGTCTAGTCTCGGGCGAGAACTTTCCTGGCAAATTTCCGGCATACTCCAGAGCGAAATCAATTTATTCAGTGAGATTTTAGCACTTCCCGTAGCCCGTAAACTTGAAGTTTATCGAAGGACATTAAAAACAACAGCGAGCACAAGAAATAAATTTCTCATCCCGGTGTGTGGCTCGGCAGAGGAGCCGAGATTATCCTGGATAACTTTATCGTGACACTTGGCAATTGAATCAAAGTCAACAGTACTCATAGGACTGCCATTGAATTCCAAGGGGGAAATGCAGTAATTTTTCTCGCGAAAGAGCTCGACAGAGCCGTTAACAAAGTCACTGTCAAACAACTCGTGCACCTGGCAGTCACAGGGAAAATAATTTCCAAGTGTTGATATATTGAGCACCTGCAAGCTCGTATCCCTGGCTCTGGGTGAATGTAGTACATGATTGCCATGAAATCTCAAGAGTGTAACCACACTGTCGTTGAGTAATTTGAGCTCTTGAATGGAATCAATTTTATTATTCAATAGGTTGATACTGTCGATGTGACTTATTCCGGTGAAAGCGTCTGGCTTTATCGTACCAAGATCGCTCTCCTGAATATTCAATACCTGAATATAACACAGACCGCGAAATGTGAAGGGCGCGAGACTGTTCAAATCCATAAATGTTAACTTCAAAAGACCAACATATTGCAGCCCATTGAAAGCATCGGATTCAATGACTCGTATGCCACTCGGAAATATGAGTCTCTCCACGTAATTCAACCCCGAAAATGCATGCGAGTGAATTGTTACCAATGGATTATTAGTCAACAGAATTAATTTGATATTACTCGTTCCGGCGAATGAATTTTCATCAATATACTTTATCCTGTTGTGCGCTAGAAGTATGAGTGTCACATTGTGCAGCATTGCGAATGAATAACTGCCAATATAGTTAAGCGGTGTGTACTGAATCGACAAATCCGTGAGTCTGGATAAGCCGCGAAATGCAAATGGCTTGATAGCTGTGATATTATTTCCATCTAGGCTGAGTTTGCGCAGCGAACGGAGCCCCGTAAATGCATCCGACTCTATTACTCGAAAATCATTTTTCGATAGCGACAGATTCTCGATCCCGATGTTCAGGTGTAATGGGATGTCCCGAAGACCTCCTGTGTTGCACAGCACCTATTCACAGACATCGAAGTCAAATTTCTTTTTTTTTTCAATGGTCTAGTCCTATTTTTACAAAATCAAAATAATTACACTAAAAAAAAGCGTACTCTCAATTAATTAATCATTGCCTATAAACCAAATAATCATTAATTTTTTCTAATAATAAATTAGGTATATCAACTTGACCGTTGAATATCCTATAATAATAATTAATTTTCATATTCGTCCGAAAACTTGAACGGTTTTTCTCCAAAAGTTCAAAATCAATTCATCTATATAAATATAAACGCATAATAACTACGAGATGAACGATAGATGTTCGCATGTGGCAACATGAATAGATATTGAAGTTTAAAAAGAAAATGTGAAATAGTTCTGAATTTATCCCGGTTGAATAGAAAGTTGACAAACGGGTAACATCAATTATCTAACAGAAGACCTTAATAATTATTTCAACACCGCTGGTAATTCATGAGTAGAATCACTCACTTGCTTGGATGACAGGCATATGCAGCCGAAGGGACAATGAAGAGGTTCATCAGTGTTGTTGAAGCCATCCTCTGCCAGGACCACCAAGAAGAAGCTAAGAAGCGCCAATATTGGGATCTGAAAGCGTCCGGAAGAATATCAACGATGATAGAGACGTGTCCAGAATGAGTGAACCGTTGAAAATAAAAAAAAAAATAAAAACGAAAACATACCTGCGCTCCGTGAGACATCAATCTTGTTATGTTTACGGCGCATGCCTTGGCATATCACTGGTTAAGGTGGTGTCCAGATTGCGAGAGATTTTATTTACCCGTCGGAATCAGAAGGAATTCAGAGGGATTGTCACAATTATTGTTTATCAGTTTATTAGAAGCTCGAGTTGAATTTTTTTCAGGTGCTGTATTCAATCTCCGATGGATGACTGGAGTGTTGGGGATGATTTTTTGATGTTTGTACACCCGGGGGCACAGAAAGATACTAAAAAAATAAGATGCTAACATGTAGAGAAACGAGATTTCGACTGCGCGTTCATTGGTGGCTCTATACGGATAGGATACCCGGGGCTAGCTCACCCCACGGCTACACGGCAATCTCTATTACCCCCTTTACCCATTTCAGCTCAGTTGTGCGCAAGCTCATAATTATGCTCCCGCCGATGCCGCATGTGTACTGAGGGGTTGCTTCAACTATCTCGGGAGGGCGACAGACGGAAGAGAATGAGGAAAAAAAAAGGAACCGGGGTATTGGGTGGATTGAGGGGATTCGAGGGAATCCACTCGGCTATCGAATTCCAGTCAATTCGTCTGTATTACGTTGCAACCCACTCACACGCTTCATTTCGCTATCACAATGAATTATTTCCACCCCCGCACTTTTTTTCTTTCTCATTTCTCGTTTAGCTTAGGGAACTATAGATTTTTGGAAATCAGATCAATCCAGTTGAACCATTTTAACCCCAGCTGATCCCCGTGAAGAACGGCCATCAAATTACTCCAGATGATAGTTCTCGAAAATAATTCTTGATTTACGATAAATCAGATATATTTTTATTTTTTATGGTAATAAATTTTAAGAAAATCGTTAATATTATCATGAATGGAAGATGGGAAGGATGTGCAAGTTATTTTGATGAATCATCTCTTCAGATTCTTCTCAGGCATATGCTATTTTATTTATATATGCATATTGATTAACAAGATATATGAGTTATAATATACTTTCAAAACTAATTCAATCTTTTGCAAAAACATTACAAGTGCATCTTTCGCCTCTGAGTGCTGTAGTGCAGTATTCACGTCAATTAGACAATCATCCCAGTACGCGCGATATTTAATAATAAAAAAAACAGAATTCAAAATGATAAAAAATCAGTCTTACTTAAAAGAACAACGACAAGCTAGTAAGGCATCGATTTCATGTAAACTTAGATCTACAGAATAGACGATTCGAGAACAATCGACTGATTATTTCGTGCGAATAAGAGGTTTAACAATGTTATTGAGGTAGGACATAGGCACTTAGGTCGTACATTTTTGTACTCATTTCCTGAGATAATCCCTAATTATTTAGCAATTAACAATCGAGTGGGTCTTATCGCTTAATGATCAATCATTCCTATATTTAGAAAATATTGTGAATAACAAGTTTAGAATATTTCTTCATCTTTTAACCTGAAGAGTACGATAGATTATAAAGTGATGTTTTAAATGAAAAATCCCTCCACGAGTGATCACTATTGCGCCGTTAGCCGGCCCATTTTTTTTTTATCTTTTTATTTAATTAGCGATGAGGTAAAGCGACGTGAATGAAATTATTATTTTTTAATCATTTAGAAATATAAGAGAACTTTTTCTAGGTGATTAACAGTTCTGGTATTTTTTTCTTCAACCGAACTGTCAAATTTCAATCACCGCGCTTTACCAATTTGCTACCGATTCCATCCTCGATATTTGGTTGGAGTCTTTAATCAAAGAACTATAATTAAATTGCTTCTAATGCAGTAAGACAGTGGTAACCTCACAATAAATCTTTGTAGTTTTTCCAGTGGTAACTGTTCGGTAAAATGTAGTTGCCGAATCGTTCATCGAAAGGGCACAATATAGAATAGGGTTATCAGTCTTATAAATAGTAGAGGCAGATTGGTCCCATTTAATATTGACAATTTATCTATAAATGCATATTGAGCAATATATTGCAACTGTATCCCAGGGCCACAACTCAATCTTCGTTCACTTTCTCTAATCTCTTATCTTTACTATTACGAATATGTTCTAAAAACAAAATCAATATTTAATCTGCGGTTCTAGTGACAACATTAACATATCATAAGTGTCATTTATTTTTTATTTTCTCCATTTTCTGATGATTACGCACTCATCATTATCGCGTAAAGCCATTCTTTGCGTCGAAATTTAGCATTCGCAATGCTGTGTTTCATAGTACTCGTACGTTATCCGTCATTTTCTGGCCGAGACCAAAATTTATTTCCGTACACTCTAAAAAAAAATGTCTTTGAATCTCTATGAGAACTTTTCGGAAATCTATTGGAATTTTTATATTGAAAAAATTGAAGAATAAACATCCAAAGAATGAAGTACAGAATTTTCCGTTCCCTCAAAAAGCTTTTGGCACTGAGTGCAAGTGCAGGTGCTCTTTAGACTTCGCCTAAGTAATCTTCTTTTGTACTTATCAACTTTTCTGTCGGAACTTCGGATAATCAAGTTTTCGGAATAAGCTTTAAAAAAGCAGAGAACAAAATTTCTCCCGTCGTACCCTCAAACGAAAGAAGTACGGATGTTCTCTCCGAAAAATTAATCAATCACGTCAGTTATCATCACAATGGTTCTTAACCTAAACTCCTAACCAGGCACGACGAAGCAATAAGCCAAATAGAATTCAAGTCGACTCAGGTCGTACCTAAGATTCAGCTGAATACTCCCAAACCTGCGTTACCTACGATATTCGAGTGATAAAATTTTCTGTCGCGCTCAATCAGCTCTATAAAAATACTATACCAAATCCTCAGATATCTTCCTTGATTTCCAGAAGTTACCACTTCGCTACCGGAATCCATATTATTTTCGTTCTTTCCGTTCTTTCAACGAAGAAACGTAGGGCTTTAGAAACGCAACCCAATGCAGTACTCAGTCCATTGGAAGAAAATCTTGAAAGAAAATAAGAAAAACCCGAGAGAAACGTGAAGCCCCTTCAGTCTTGCGAAAAATAATCTAATTCCCACTTGAATCAGTTCTTTGAGGCGTCGTCTTCTTCTTTGGCGGGCGGATTTGAGGGTGGTACGATGACATTTCTACGATTAATCGAGAGATCTTGAACGTCATCCTCATTCTCATACTTGATTTCTTCTCGTGGCTCTTCATCGGGACTTGTGGATATCCTCGAATGATCGAAACTGGCCTCGTGGTCCTCGGATTGATCGCGACCACGACTGTACGCTATGTCCATAAGAGCAGCTGATCCTTCCATCATGCTGTTGCTGTAATCGTTGTCATTGTCGATATCTGACATACCTCTGTAAATGCCCCCATTCCTGTTGCCCCCTATGCCGTGCGGAAAATGGGCCCCACTACTTGTCCTGTGACGTCGAATATTTCTCTGCGTTGTGATTCCCATTTTCTTCACTTTGTCGTAGAGCGTGCGGGAAGGAATTCCGTACGCCTTTGAAGCTTTCAATGCTGTCTCACCACCTTTCACCGCGATAATCGCCTTTTCCATGTGCTCTTTTGTGTACTGCTTGTAGCGCTTCCACTCTTCTGCAGAGGGAATTACAATTTGTTAAGGGATTGTTGAAAATTATCAGAATTCTCAGCCCAGTGGTGGGGAAGTAAAGGGCGACCCGACTATGGGGCTGTGGCAGATACGTTATCGCGGGCTATCTATTTTCAAGGGAGATAGTGAAATTTTTGGGAAATTCTTAAGGTCTTTGTAACTCTCATTCTGCTTTACAAGAAATGTAATTGTTTCAAAACAAATTTTGAAACAGTTTTGAAATAAATTGGAATTCGACTCCATTGGAATTTTTGGTGAGAGATTTTAAAATTTGGGAAACTATTGGTGAAAGACCGGTGGAAAAATCGGGAGAAAAATGAAACTTACTGTTCTTTCGATTTTGCTGGCCGGATTTCTTATCAAACTCCTCGAAGGAGACGTCGGCGGAGAAGGGGCTGTGTCCACTGCTATTACGATGTGAAAGATCCATGCTCTTGCGGTCATCGATTTCATGTGCTGATCCGTTGCTGGAGCTACGATAAAGGTCATGAGGGTCGGCATGTGAAGGTGGTAATATCTGGGAGCTATCAGCCTGCCCTTGCCCGAGGACAGTCCTGAGGATGGGGGTGTCCCTATTGAGCATGAGGCTGTTCATCTGCTTGCGGATGATGTGATTGGCCTCAGTATCGTAGACACCGGGGAAGAGTGCGGCAGCCCTCGGGGTGAGGGGTGCATTCATAACAGATTGTGCAGCGAGTGATAAACTGGCGAGAGGACTCCATCCAGGGGGTGGAATGTGCCCAGCAGGATTGTGCATTAGACCGGATCCCTTGCCATAGCCAGGAAAATAGGAGGATGCACTGGTGGAATGCGGGGGTGAGCGATAGTCGTTGTGGATGCTTTCATTAATGGACGCAGTGCGCTCTGTACTGCTAATTGCAGGTGGTGGAGAATCCGAAGGGTCTCTGGGTTCATGTGATTTGTCATACTCAACGAGTCCCTTTATCTTCAGCATCCTCGCCACCCTGAATATCTCCGCCATCTCGTCCTGGGACACATTGACCTCCCCCTGGTACATGAACTCAAGGATTGCCTTCATCTCAGGCTCCCTCACGTTAGTCAGCACGATAATAGGGTACTGGTCTGTGGAGGCGTACGAAAATATCTCCTGGAAGTACAATGAACACGCGGCAAGTACCATTTTGTGGCACTTGAAGGGCACCAAACCCGAGAGCCCCTCCACCAGGAGTTCCACATCTGTGAATGCACCGTTGTGAAATAATTCGCTGAAAGCTGTCAACAGATTTGTTCTGTGATTGTTCCACCGAAGGCAGAACTGCTGTTCTGACGAAGACGCCTCCATCTTTACTATATCCAGTAACTGAAACCCAGCAAAACACATGCGTGAGCGGAGAATAGCTAATTATGTACTTATTTTCGATAATAGGAACTTTGGAACGAGCATTCACGATAAGGATGACTCGACTTCTCTTGCATTCCAAATATTTAACTATTTTCTTTTCATATTTTTTATTCTTCGTCGAAGAGTATTTGGGTATTTAATATTTTGTCTTCTTGGAGAACTTGTTCTCTCCGATTGCAATATGAAATTACCACGATAAATTTTCCGCTTAAATCGAAGTTAATTCGTATCACGAACGATAGCCCTCTGCCAATGAAATACACGAGGTTTGAAATACAAATTACTATCTTCGTACGCATGTTTTTCATTATAATTCGGATCAGATAAAGTGGAGAAAAAAGCCACGTGGTATTGCGTTATCGACGCAATTGCGTGTTTTTCGTCGCCAACACAGTGATCGATGGTTATTCCACTCAAGAATACTATTTGCACGTGTATCATCGATATCAGGCAAAACAAACCGTCGGAACCGGGACAGTATCTCAACTGTATAAAATTTTTGGAAAAAGTTGGATGCAAACAAATAGCAAATGATCTGCAGTGCCGAAGAGACTGCGTTATACTCACTTTTCAGTCACGATTACGCCACGATTCTGCGACGCGCACTTCCCAGAAGTAAAAAAAAAAAACAATATCAAAATAGACTGGAAGAGGTAAACATGACCCTTACTATCACCCAAAACCAAAATAGAAATCCACCGAATTGAACGATAAATGGTGAGGTCACCGGTTAAGAGCCGAACGACTCGAGTGAAAATGGAGAAAACTCAGTATCCCCTTTACGAATAAATTTGAAGATGGTGCGCGAATAACGACGAGCGCTTAAATGCCGCATTAAGAAGACTGAGCTGAGGGTCTAGGGCCTGGGAAACGCAGTGTTCGCGCGAGGGATTTTTCGGGGATGGCAATAGACGACAGGGAAAGGCTGAGGGCGAAATAGGCGAGTGGGACAAAAAAATAAGGAGAGGGAGAGAGAGGCTCGTGAAAAAAAAATAAGAGGGGAAAAATTGCCTTTCCCCTCTGACGTTCGCCCACACTGGAAAACCGGGCGAACGGAGAGAGACGGAAAATTTCCAACCAAATAGTGAAAAAATAGAGGTGGTGGGGAAAGATTCTAGGTGGAAGCGCACATTTAGTCTATTACCCTGTACACGGAGTGCGCAGCGCAGGGCGTATCGGGCCCAATGTGAAACACCCGCACGAATTCTGAAAAGAGATTGAACGGAAAAGCCATCCCCACTACCTCCTAGAAGTGGGAATATTGTGGGGTATTGTGGGCTTTGGATATCTAGGGTTGAGCTGAGGAGTCGCGTGACTGCATCCGTGGCAGAAAAACCTCGCGTCATCGCCAAGGAGAAGGGGAAACGCAGCGTTGTGTTTTTCACGTTGGGGTGGCGGAAAAAAAAAAAAAAAATAACTCCCAAAACTCGACATTACCACTCCCTGAGTTCTTCCATTTTACCTCCCCACTTCACCTCTATGCCATGGTATTCTCTTAGATCGGCTTTTCGTGCTAATGGCCCCTCACTCATACAACTGCAACAACCAAAATTTCCACGTACCACGCATTTTATTCGAGTTTTTCACTGCGTGTCTTCCTGTTTGCCTTTGCACTCCGTCACTCCCTTCGGTCTCTATCTTTCGATGTGTTCCCCCTCCTCTGATACCTCTCCTTCTACCTTTATGTAATTATGATGGGTTTAATGCTCCTCTAGAAGAAAAATTCACGCACGCATGGGCTTATCGTTTCTCCGTGAATAATCGTTATCTTTAGATTTGGGGAATTGACGATTTTTTGAGTTTGCGTGGGAATTGGAAATGCGGGGGAGTTTGTTTTTGGGTGTTCTTTGGGGGTGTTGGGAATTCCGGGGGATGGGGCATGTGGGTATTGTTTGTACAGGGGGGTTCACGCCCGCTGGGCAGAGGGGGCACTTGAACTTGGAGAAAAGGGGTGATGGCTACCCGCACGCCGATGTCTTTCACGCGATTTCACTACTTTTTCGCCAGTTAGAACGGCTTTCACGATTTTGCCGGGGAAATATTATTCTGCAATTATTCAACTCTTCCGGGATTCTCGGGGGAAATTTTCTTGAACAAGAATTTACAAAAATGCTCCCTAGGTTTAAGTAAAAAATAGATAGGTTGATAGAGTTTATGTATTGACGCGGTTTTTATCATTTTTATATGAGGCGGGGAAATTTTTCGTTTTTTCTTTGACCGAGATCACAATTATCTTATGGCAATTTTATTTTTTTTATATTTATTATTGAGTGAAAAAATAAAATATCATTGTTTTAAATATATTTTATGGTTATATTTATAGATATTGACAGATTTCTGTGCGTTTCGTGGTTTTAGGCGTTTTCAGTCCACTACAACATCTGGCAATCGAGTAAAAAAGTGCGCAGAGAGATTCTTTGGGAAAATTTTGGGATTGTGCGATTGAAATTTTGTCCAGATGTCCAGGATGCTTCCTGGGGCTTTTCCCAGAGAATTTTACATTTACACTAATACAAAAAAATAGTGCACAATGAAATTTCTACTGTCAACTCTAATTACGGAATTCGTCCTGAAAAATTGGTGTGCTCATTTTTTTAACTGGTCAAACTTATATATTTTTGTGCTGACGGACTTTTCATAATTTTAATAATTAATCTAATAATTGTTTGGAAGTTGTCAGGGTTTAAGTTCGTAACAGTTTACGCAGAAGTGGATTGAGCCAAGTGAGAGCTGTAAAGTGGAACAGAATTAATTAGTATTTGGGGAGAGTGGGATGTTGACTTTTGCGGCTGTTTGCACCGAAATGTCGTTTTTCTTTTTCGATGATGGTCTTATCGCTCAAGTGGATCGCGAGCATTCACCTCAGGTCGTCGGGTGATTTTAATGTACGTGCATTCAGTCTATCACGCGGATGAATCATGGCGTCGTCATGGCCGAGGAAAAATACGCGCTCAATTGTGGAAAAACAACAATTCCAGTTTCAATCTTCTAAATGACCCCGTAATAACAAGAAAAATCATTGAATAAAACAAATTTAATGATTGATTTTCATTGAAAATCATTGAATAAAACAAATTTAATGATTGATTTTCATTGAAAATCATTGAATAAAACAAATTTAATGATTGATTTTACATACATTATTAAATATCAGAAATTTCACATCTTTTTTATGTTCTGTCTCATTTTCTACGAAAAAAAAAATGTTAGCTCAGTTATAATTTTTGGAAAATTCTACATGTTTTTTTACTGATGGAACAAAGGTTTCATTCCAGTGAATTAAAATATATATATATTTCTCCTAATAGAATTATGTAACAATTCTCCAATTCAAAGTATATACATAATAAAATAGATATGAAATATATCGTACTCATTGATACAATTATATATAATGGGCAAATTCATGTAGAAATGTACTTTCTTATTTTAAGACTGACCTAAAATCACATGACAGATCTTTCCACTTGGAATTATGAATTATTCCATAAATGTTTCAGATATCGCCAATTTTTCTTTATCACGAGCAAAAGATTGATAAATTTTTTCAAGCGAGATTCCATTATTCGGAGTCATTAATAATCCGTGGATTATTGATGACGATTTTTCGTCTGGGAAAAAGCAGCTCTTCAGGTTGCATCTGTATAAAAAAAGGATATAAGAGGGAAATAGGGGACAGGAATGTTACGACGGCAAGGTGAATCGCTCCTTTTGTTCCCCTCGCAGGTTTCTCAGACACCTGACTGGCTATATTTCCCGATTTTCAAAGGGAAGTCGATTTTCCCCGACGGGCCTAGAAATGGGGATGGAGAAATGAAAATTCCTCGATTATTACGCCAGATTACACAACCAGCAAAATTATGAGCTTATATTGACCCACAAATTATCAGAATTTTCCCACCCCGAGATGAATATTCAATAAATAACAGCTCCTTTTTTTATCCGAGAGTTCCGTAATTTATATTGAATATTACATTGAAATGAAATTAACTGGGACATCTGTACTTATTTTTTTATAAGAATTTTCAGATGAAATTTTTTTATTTTTAGACCGAATGGATAATTTTCGCCAAGGTTCAAATGAATTAATCATTTTTTTAACCACTTTTTAAATATTGATGATTCGTATCGGCTACTCATTGTATTCTCAAAATGTATTAATGTGTAGATGGCCAGGAAGCGATGTGTTCGCTCACGGCTATTTTCACGTAGTTCTGGCCCGCAGGCTTTACATATATATGTTTATATACATATATATATTCCGTAATATTCATGAATTCGACTCAAGCGTTATCTGTGCGAGGAATTTGATTGTAGGATAGGGAAAAGCTGGCGGAGGCCCTAATTTCGTATCAGAACAATGAATTTCATTGAATAAACAATTCTCCATCTCCAAAATACCGCACGAAAATCTGTTTTATTAAATTAATTTTTTGCAGAAGTTGTTTTTTCATTACTGCGAATATGAAGGCGAGAGTATTAAAACATTAATTTCCATTCCAGAATATAAATAAATTGGGGAGAATTTATAATTAGTATTTGGGGAATTTTTCTACAAATTGATGACACTATAATTTGTGGGAACAAATGTCATGAAAAAATATAAAAAATATATGCAACATATTTTTTCATTTTGGAAAGTCATAAAAAAATTACTATTGTATGGGGCAGGGAGAGAAGGCTTAAGGTATTCCGTAATTTGATGTTAGTTAATAAAAAATACCCTTCCCGAATAATCGTGAGCAATTATTCCGTGATTAAAAGTAATAATCCCTCGGAAATTAAAATTACAGTTGCGGTGGTTGAATAATAAAATCCCCCTTGTTATTGTTGCTAGAATTCAGATCGATGTGTGCGTGCAAAGTCCCCCCTCATCAGAACGAAAACTCATTACGAATTTACTAATCCATCCAAAATGACCTCGTGCGCATTCGAAATAAGATTACAAAATTGTAAAATGACTCTCCGTATTTTTCCACTCGAAATCATCATCTAGATATTGAGGAAAATTTTCAATCCTGCGAGATTATAAATTTTCAATAATAAAGCATTGCATAATAAAATTGGAAAAGAACACTTGTTTATAAATTTTTAAACAACTAAAGATACTTCATAAATTAATTTATCATAATCAGTGTAAGTTAACATATTTGCAAGTCCATTTTGAAAAAAGGGAAGCTTTTCTCTGTGGAGTGAATTGGCAGATTTTTTTTTTCAATCTCAAGACAGAACAGTACTGGAAAGGTTTCATAGATATCTCGAGATATTTACGAACGTTCTGCACTATCTCGTACGGTTTAAAAAGGAAGTTAAAGTAGTGGGGAGTGTAGAAATTGGGAGAATGCGTATCATGGGCTGTTTGTTCGGCCATTCGAGTAAATAGATAGCGCAGTTTTACTTATTCCCGACATTTTCATGAAAAAAGTTCCACTGATGGAATAAAAGGGAGAGGCACTCGACGATAAAAGAGCGATCGGGTTGTCAAAAAGCAAGACCAACGCTGGCTAAGATGCTAGAGGGCTTGATGGGCTTGGATATACATGGGAAAAAAGGGAATAAGGAAGATAGAAAACTCGTTTGTGCATAATGGCCTTTGTAGGGTTTTGGAGGCATCAACCTTTCTTTACACATACGAATTGACTGCATTCGAAGGCCATTGACCGGTGGACAGGTACAACTCGCCGATCGATCTCTCTACCTGCCTATCCACTACTCTCAACTTTTGGCTGCAGGGTGGATCCCTATCTGTGGCATTTTATTTTTCCACCGGCTTTTACCCACTGACTGCATTCTTTTGTCTGGATTTTCACCTTTAAACACCCAATATCCTAGTTAAATCCACTGTTGCCTCACGGCCTGACTATTCAGTGAGCAAACGCCTCCATTATCCAAACAATTATTCTCCTGAAAATTATAAATTCATGGATTTCACGTCAATTATCGGCATAACATGGGATAGGCAAATAACGCAACCGTCACAATTATCAATTCAACATGAAAATAGTCTCAAACCATCCAACAACTTGGATTCATTACCATTTTCACAGCCTTAGACTATTTTTCGTTTCATTTTTTATATCGACTCATTTTATTCTACTAAGTTATCATTTAAATATAATTGATATGAACTAATTTAGACATACTTCATAGCCAATTGCAATCTCAAATGAAAAAATTGAACAAAAATCTTACGTAAAAAATATATAAGACCAGTGAATCATAAAAATTGAAAGGGGCAAATAATAAATAAAGTTCCTATACACCGAAATTTTTAAGGTGGTTTTTGTAGTGCGTGAAAATGTGAATGATGACTTTTCTATTCAGAAAAAAAAAACGTCTTAAAAAGATAATGTAGTTTTTTTGTTGGAGAGCGCAGCGACCTCGACTTTTCCTCAAGCCATGGTGTGTGGACCGGTTGCAATAAAAAAAAAACCGGTGGGGGAGGGGTCCGAGGCAAAGGCCTAGACAAAAAAAATATTCTAGACAAGGAAGAAAAGATGGGCCAAAAAAAAAAGGTGGGGGAGAGGCTTATCTGCGTTTGGAGAACGTTAGAGTGTCGGACGCGCTGCAAACCGGTCCCTCCGACCCTCTGCCCTTCTCACCCTCACCGTCACATGGAATGTAGGACCGCGATGTTGCCACACGTATGTTCACAACATGTGTTCCCCACAATGCCCCTCATTTTTTCCTCTAACTCCTAGCTATCTAGCTTCTTTTTCTAGTGCCGCTCATGAAAAAACTGCACCGCGTTGGCAACCTAATCACATTTTCCTCGACACGCACCGCCCAAAAACTCAAATTTTCACATCAAATCCTGGCTCCAGGAAATCTCACGCATTTTGGAGAATAATTATTTTATAATAATTTTTTGAAATAATGATTATAATTGCTAGAGCTTATAATTGCCAGAGTGCCATTTTTTTAGTATTGGTAATGCAATTATTTTGAGGCGACATGCTCAGGCTGGAAACTGGAATTTCCATGTTAAATATTTTAACAGTTTTGTAATAATTTTTTTTACGTGTTCAGACGCATTTATTGCTGGGTAATTACACAAATTTTTACGCAAATGATTTTTCGAGCTCAGCGGGTGAACTATTGCACGCAGCCAACTGAAATTTTCGGGACAGCTGCAGGTTTTTTCTACATTTTTGGAGCTTCAGTTTGAATTGATGATACCCTTGGAGGTTGGCGATATTTCATCCGATAAAATCCCATAATTTTCGTTCAATTTTTTAAATAAACAAGACGCGCACTTTCCCAGACCCAAAATAGATGACGGAACCTTCAATAATTTCCTGACATTCGTATATGCCGAATAGCCAAGCGAATTCAAATTCTCACGAGAAAACTTTCGTCCCGAAAATGTAATCAGTGATATATTCTCCGATTATTCAAACGTCGCTAACGGCAATGGGCAAATTTGATGAGCTGAAGATTATTTCGAAACATCGAGTCGCCTCGACGCTTTCTCCACCAGCGAAATTATACTTTTCGAAAGTCCGAAGCCCTTGAATTCTTGCACATTACTTAAACCGACCGAATAAAGCCGAGCCAATCGCCTGAAAACATCAAGAACACATGTATCACACCTAATCATCATAATCATTAAAGCCATCATCATAAATGACCTCCGCCATTACTGTAAATACTTCCCCCACGGGTTGGGTATAGCTCATTAATGGCGAAAGCGGTTTATTTCCCGTCGATATCGAATTCCGCATTGGTCCCCAGAATAAAAAAAAGCAAATAAAGATGAATGAGGTCCCGTTATGCGAATCCCTTTGTCCCCTGGCCCTTTCCCTGTCGTCCTTTACCTAGAACAAAAGGGTTCAAATGCAATGGGAGAAAGTTTTGCGTAGTGAGACCCACAGAATAAAGGATGAGAATCGACACAAGAAAAACGGTGCCAAGGTGTAACAGGTGCTGACACAGAGAAGTTTTTACCCTGGTATTATTGTAAAACCCACGACCCAAGTCTCAAGAAAAAAAACCCTTCGGGCACATGATCCGCTCGTAAAAAACCAGCACTAAAGGAGAAGGGAATTGACCTTGGCCACCAGGGGTGTACAGTTTTAGAACGCAATGCCCTGTTAATGCACAAAATCTTCAGCGTCAATTTTCCCCTCTTTTTTTTTTTCCACCAGTCTTGGAGTTAAAAGTCTAGGCAGGATGGCCCACTCATAGACCAAGATGGAGAATAGTGGGCGGTCGCTCCCTTCACAGCATACTAAGATGCAGCTGAGTAGGGGATTCTCATTTGGTCCCTTTTCCGTCTTCTCTCTCCGCCCGGATGAAAAACCTCTCGAAAATCCACTTAATGCCAGGATGCCGTGATTCTCCATGTCTTCCATACCAGCTCAAAATTAGGGAGATAATTCTCTAGATTAGAAAGAATAAAAACTCGTTAGAATGGGCGATATCCAGTGAGAAAAAAAATAACTCTTCCCGAGTGAGCGTACTGTTAGGCGATTACTCTTCAAATTTTCTCATTTTTTTTTTTGTGAAATTAACGAGGAATTTGTTCAAATATTGGATCGACTTAATATATCCAAGTCCATAGCAGCGACAATTAGGGAAAATTCAAATTTTTATTCTTTTTTAAATTTATAAACAATAGGAAATTCAATTGAATTTGATTTTAAATTTTTGATAAAATTATAATTCGATATGCTTGTTTGTTGTATTTCTAACCGAAATAATTTTGGATTAATAAATATACGACGAAATAGCGCAATTGAATCGGGAAGAACAATTTCCGAGTGGATAACAGGGGTTCAAATAAAATGCCAAAATTAATAAAAGAAAAATGATTTTTATTCACATGGCATTGACCATCTGCCCTAAATCTCATAGAATCCCTCACATTCTCCCAAGTGCTAAGAACTTTCTGTAAATATCGTAAAGATACCTGTACAGTACAATCGGATCGAGCCCGAAATCCATTCGCGTTTTATAGAGGTTTTAGATGTGTTAGTTGATCTTGGTGCACAGCTCGAGGGCGCGTTTTTCCCTTACAAAAATACATTCACTGGCTTTAAATATAGAAGAGACTGCTAAGGCAGGAGGGTTCAAGTTCCCACACTCTGACGCCGGCAAAATGAAAAAAAAAAATGAGAAGAAAAAACGCCACCCTCGTATACCTGTCTAACGGGTCATCCACCATTTTTTATATATATTTTTTTTACCAGAATTTTCCCTTCCGATGCAGAAACCCGGCGAACGGGATTCAAGTTCTTTGATTGTTTGCTAAACCCGGAGATTTCAGAGGGCAGGGCTAACGATACATTTTACGACTTCTCTTTGTTGGTGATTTCAAATGAGTGCAGATGAGGAAGCGATCGTTAAGCTTTTCGTATTCATTCCCCTCTACGAATATTCCAGATGGCTTTTCTCGCCCATTCTCATCCGCATACGGATTTAAACAGCACCCACACACCCCATGCCCCATATAAAAGTAGTTCGTGTTCGCGATACCGAAAGTTTCGACGTAAAAGTCCTTACTCCGTGTTACCCAATTTCACACGAAAGTAGGGGCAAGGGAAAGCGGAAATAAAAAAAAAATAGAGGAAAAATCGTTAAACTCCCCCCCCGACGGAAGTTGGCACGCCATTTTGTGATAATTTCCCTCTTGTTTTTCTCCACTGCGTCAAATCGATACCAAAAATTGCTGCGTAGAACTTCCAAAACCCTAATTCCTTTTTCCCTTGATACCTGCTCGTCCCAATCACGTTTTTTTAACATTAAAACTTCACGGAAGCCGATGCCAATCATCATCCCCCTATTTTCAGCCATTCTACGATCATTTTCATGTTTTTCTTCTCTCCTTCAAATTGATATGAAGAAGAGCGGTGTAGAACTTGTAAAATCCCTAAGTCCTCTTCACCTTCGGCACTTTCCTGCTGCGATTACGATTTTTAACATTAGTAACTTCATAGAAGTTCGAGCCAATCTTCTTCCGCTTATTAGCACGCTCGATGCTCCTCTTCTGTTTGCTAGTGAGAATTTTCCCAAGTTTCTCAGAGACTGCCGACATAACTTGAAAGGCACCGCTTGCGGATGTGATTGTGTTCGCCGGTTCTTCGTCGCTCGAGGAGAAATCTTCATCAGGAAGTGCGTCAAAGACACTCTGCATGAGATTGTCCTTAACTTCTTTACTTTCGACCTTCTGCTCATCCTTCTCTCCCCCATTCTCCTTATCATTAATCTCCTCACTACCCTCGTTACCCTCATTACCCCCTTCCACGAGATCACTCTCCCCATCCCCTTGACCGTCCGCCATCCCCCCATCATTCTCATCATCCTCGTCATCATCATCATCATTATCCAATTGAATGCCCTCCAATTTTCTAACATCATCCCCAGAATAACTCAAAGCAACCCGAATTTTCCTAAAGTCCTGTACAACACCAACTCGTTTCTCGCTCTCCCCATTAATTTCCCCGCCAATTACCTCCCCCCCGGAATCTCGTTCCTGAGTTGTCAGTGGAGTTTCAGCCTCCACGTCGACACTATTGGAACAGGAATGAGGCGCCTCATAACCAACTGGTGCAACGAAGAAGGGCAACTTGCCACGTTGCCAATCATTTAAAACCATGCGGGCAACGGCCCCAGTGTCAGGCTCGCCTTTCTTCAACAATTTCCCAGATCTGCGGGCGAGTTTCTCTAGAAAATCCACATGACCCTCCCACTCCTCGACTTTATAAGTTCTCCTTATGTACTCGGGTTTGACACGCTGCAGCACAGCCTCAACGTAGTCATCAGGGTTTTGCACGAGTTCCACCCTCACCACACCCTTCAAAACCTTTTCTGTATCGGTTTCGGCAGATGGATAGACAACCCCGGGGCAGTCAATGAGGTAAATTCGTTTCATCAGAGTTATGTACTGCCAGACTTTGGTCTCGCCCGCAATGGGCGCTACTTTGCACACCTTCTTAGACCGGAGAGTGTTGATTATGGAGCTCTTACCAGTGTTTGGATAACCAATGAAGCCCACGCTGATCTGCTTTTTGTCCGTGTGGAGTTTGCCGAATTGCCTGAGGAGGTTGATAAGCGAACCCTTGCCGAAAGGATGGGTGAGGGATGCGTGGAAGGCCACTGTGGGGTATTCACGATTGAGGATTGATACCCAGCGCTGTGTTACCCATGTCGGCACGAGGTCCACTTTGTTAAGAATGAATATCAGGTGTTTGTGGGCTTTCTCCTCCTTAAGATACTTCTCGACGGGAGGTGATCGTGTGCCCATGGGGTCCCTGGCGTCGAGGATCTGGAGGACGACATCTGAGGAGTCGATGACTTTGTACAGCTCATTCCAGATCCTTTTGCTCTGGCCTGCAGCCATCACCCAGTCACGAGCTGCGTCCCTCACACCCTCGTCTGGACGAACTAGATCTGTGTCTTTGGTGTCTTTGTCTTTGCTGTAGGTCTCCACCCTCTCCTCGACGACCTTCTGGAGTTCGTCGTACGAGGAGACTGTCAAGTTCGGGCGCTTGCGATTCTTCTTGGGGCCGAAGGTCTTCTCAAAACTCTCGGTGTCCAGTAAGTGAACTCTTGCCTGGACTGCCTTCTGCTCTAGGAGACTCACTGGGAGCTGCGTTGGCTTCATCACCACTTGGTATGGATTCTTCATAGCTTCACCCAACTCGGTTTGAAATTTTTGAAGAGCATTCTGCGAAATCACCCGGGAGTTGCCAAACCAACGCTGCGAAGGCTCCACCCTGGACATCGTTCCGGATGGATGCCAGCCTTGAAATGGCGCTGGTGTTAGGATTTTACCTGTTTTGTCGCGTTTCGCTTTGGAGCATCGGTACATTTGGAGACGCTTGATCGTTGCTTTTGTACGAACCTTGGCGACGCCTTTTAGACCCTCTGTCGAACGTTCTGGGTTCATACTGTGCCCTGAACGGTTGAAGCCCTCTTTGCGAGGGCGTTTCGTTATTGCTGACGTCTTCGGCATCTTCGTAGAGCTGGAATTTTATAATATAATTTTATAGTATAGTTGTGAAACCAATCGAAGTAATGCAATATTTTTAGTACAAAAAAATGAACGATTTATTACCTTTGGACACACGTGTGTTAAATTGAAGAACTCTCCGTTAAAAAAAAATTAATTTAATTTAATTAAATTAATAAGTATATCCGCATTTATTCAGAGGTTTTCTCTGAAAACCGAGGTTATGGCTGAATGTTTCCATAGACATAGATGCACGTGGTCTTCGGCGTGTCAGAGATCTAACCGTCAAAAACAGGAGATTTATTTATCGATGGATGTTACATCGGCTGGTCAACTAGGAAGGAATCTCTTCTAACACTTATGGATCAGCTGTCACTTCACAGGCTGTCACCGAGTAACCTCAATATCACTGTCAAAATATTGCACTTGCTGTGAAAGAAATACTTTATTAATTAATAAATCGGAGAGAGGATTTTGAAGACAGGATGGCAGAAAACACGAGTAATCCTTACGATATCAATGGGCAACATTTCAATTCGGAGATATATCTCCAGAAATTGACAAAGGTATTGAAATTATCGGAGATATCAGGAATATTTGAAATATATCCCATATTGTCAGAGGTAGTGGTTTCTAATCAATGGTGATACTCTATTAATTACAGGATTTTCGACTGAAACAAATAATCGATCATGAGGAGGAGATCAAGAGGAATACACAGGTTCTCCATTCTGAGATGCAAACCCTCGTCTATGAGAACTACAATAAATTCATTGCTGCAACTGACACGATAAGAAAGATGAAGAGTGATTTCAAGAAAATGGAGGACAGTATGGATTCTCTAGCCACAAATATGGACAGCATAACATCCTTTTCGGATAAAATATCTTCGACACTCCAGGGCACCAGACAGCAGATATCTCGATTATCATCCATTCACACTCATCTCAAAAGACTACAATTTTTGTTCAAATTACCGGGCAATTTGAAGGAGAGGATGAACGAAGGGAATTATGCACAAGCTGTCCAGGACTACATTCACGCTCGTCGAGTCCTAAATCAGTACGGCAACATGCCATCCTTCCACGGAATTCAGAAAGACTGTGAGGATATCGTTAACGAGCTGAAAACCCAACTCCGTTTGCAATTCCACAAGCACGACGCCACAACGAAGACCCTAGCTGAGAGTGTGGATCTGTTGCTGCAGCTTAATGAACCAGCCGATTCTCTCTGCGAGGAGTTCCTGAGGCACGCCGACAGCCGCCTCGCAGAGCAGCTGGAGATCCTCAAGGACATGTGCGAAAACGATGTCATCGAGTTCGTGGACTCAGCGAGCTCAGGTTTCCTCAGCGATCTCGGTCTTGTTGTGGCCTCCCACAACAACATGTTCATCAACAGACCCCTCCCCACCCACCCCCATGATCTTGATATTGCGGATAATTTGGAATGCGACGTTAACGTGACGATTCGACTTGAAAAATTTGTCGCAAACAACATGAACAAGTATTTCGAATTAACAAAGAACAGGATGGAGAACGTCTCGGACACTGCAGTACTCGTTCGAGCCTTGGACAGATTTCACAGGCGCCTCCAGGCGATGAATATCCTGTGCAGTGCCACAGATTTCGCCAGCACTGGAACGGAAATCGTAAAAAACGCAGGGAGAAAGCAATGCAGGAGTCATTTAAACTCTTTGAAGCAACACCTGAATGAGACTCTGGTGAAGGTCAGACAGACACTTGCCACCAAAATAACGTCTGACAATAGTGATGGGGGATTGGCTGAACTCCAAGCCCATCTAGTGATGCCCATCATCGAGAAGATCAAGGGGGTCCTCCAGGACCTCTCAGCCTTTCTCCAGCCGGATCTTTCATTTAACTTGAGGGCTCAGTTCTTCGAGTCCTTCTGCGTTGAGGAAGTCCGTGAGGGCCTTGTTATCGGCTTCCTGCATCATCTCACCGCTGTTGCAGCTGGATTCTGCACGAGTTCAGACGTACCCAAGTATCCACCCACTCTTCTCCTTCTACTAAGCAAAATGTGCATCGAGTTCAAGGAGAGCAGCATCCATTATCTTCTGCAGACAGTTGATGAGATGTTCAGTGTTCACGATTTTCCGGCATCGATTCATGCACTAACGACTGAGCCGGATATCTGTGTGGAGTTCCATCGAGCTGCTCAGGATCTTCTCAATCATTATGTTCGTCTTCAGGGTCTCGCTGTTTCGCAGATGCTTAGGAAATCTGTAGAGACCAGAGATTGGCTGCATACCATTGAACCGAGGACTGTGCGGGCTGTCATGAAGAGGGTTGTTGAAGATGTCACTGCTATTGACTTACAAATTGCTACGCTTTATGATGATAGTGATGGTCAGGTCGATAGGAGTAGTGATAGTAGTCGAAAAACTCACAGGTATGCAGCCCTCATATATTTATTAAATAATAAAATTAAGCAACCGGTAAAGGGCAATACATATCTGTAGTAGCACTAAATGCATTTCTCTCTCTCTCTCAAATGACTAGTTTTGAAAATAATTGTACAGTTATTCGAAGGGTAATTTTCAATAATTACGTTTTACCACTTCACTGGCGATTTCAATGACTACGAGGCCAATGTGACATTAATTTCACAGTATTAGTGTTTCAAGGCACCAGTATCGCTCCAATTGGTCATCGTACAGTCATCCGAGCCATCTGGACTCATCTCTGGTCACCAACATCCACAAATTATTCTCGGAGAGAATTGAAATCTTTGCACCTGTACAGTTCAACAAAGCCTCCATCCTCACTGGCATCATAAAAATTAGCCTTAAGGTAATTGAAAATTATTTGAATGATGAATGCGTATGAAATATTGGTCAGACACATCACTTCTGACACGTGATGTACTTGTGCAATAGGGTGCAGGTGCTGTACCGTTGTTTGATTCACAATGACAAAATAACTTGGCCATTATTCACTTTGCAACGTGAACGAAGTAATCGCAGATGTAATCTTCTACTCTCATGTGTTGAACCAATTGAATTATTTTTTCTTTATTATTATGTGCGGATTGTCAGTGGTTATTTTTTCGCTCTTTGTCTATTTGCAGACCTTTCTGGAGTGCGTGAGACTTCGGACATTCAGCAAATACGGACTGCAGCAGATTCAAGTGGATACGCATTATCTGCAATTGTATTTGTGGCGTTTTGTAACGGATGAAAAGTAATTTTCTATATTAATTCGAATTGACACAATTATTAATGATTCAGATTGTTAATTCAATGATGAAGCGACTTAATATCATAGAACGATTCAGTTTTCATTTAATCAATTTACCGATGTGCTGCGGTTCGGGCCAATTCGAGTTTATGTATGATAATGAATAATTATGATTCGACCTTGTATGAATTAACCATTCTTCTTTTCCAGTTTGGTACATTTCCTTCTTGACGAAATATTAGGGAGTGCGGTGCACAGATGCCTGGAGCCAGTCCTCATGGAGCCCAGTGTGGTTGACATCATCTGTGAGAGAGGATAAGTGAAGGAAAAAGGGGTCTAAGGATTTTTATTCAAAATATACATTGTTCATGTAAAATATTTCAAATAAAATATTAATAAATAACCTTTCCCTTTTCCCGCATTTTCTTCATGGAGGGAATAAACAGCTGAATTTTTCATGTGTTATTGAACTTTTTTTCGAGAAATTTATTCAGCTGTACCACAGATCTCAACAGGAAAGCACCTCTCTCTCGGAAGCACCTGTTCCTAAGATGAATGAACAGTGACAAAGAATATAGAACTGTAATATTTTTTCGTGCCGATCCCGTGAGGGATTTGTAAAAATGGAAAAACACCAGCAATATATCCTCAACATTTCTCTGCATCGATTATGAAGATCGGAGATAATTAATTAGAGTTGATGGGTCGACGGAGGTTGCGCGTGGTGTCAGAGTAGCCAGAGCGTCGTGTCACCAAGCGGTCATCTTCATCAAATGCCTCAACCCCCAATGACTCCATCTCTGTCCCTGTTCTCCCGCTGGTACTCACACCCACGATTAAATTCGAATTGTCCATTCATCCGTGCAGACTGTATTGTGACCCCATGGTGTGGTGTAATCCGCTGGGTCAAATGATTCAAAAAAACGACAGCCTCACCTACATCAGTACCAATTACATTCGCCGAATTCTGTCTTCAATTTCTCTCCCCACCCATTAGTTGACACATCGGTGATTGTTTGCTTTATGCACGATCGAGGGATATTGTTGGGAAATCAGCTCCAACAAGACGAATGACGTGTAGGTCCCCTCGATGACTCCAAGCTTGATGTTGGCTCGAGTTAATTCGAACTTCCTCCCACTGGGATGAGATTCATTCCGCGTGTATCCGGCCGACTATGCCTACGCACCACATTCTATCCAATTTAATAAAATTCGAATCGAGTTCTCTCCTCCTCTCTTACGTTAACATGTTCTCCTTCGCTCCTAATAATTCACCATTCCGCTGATTTTTCGAAATTAATCGCTCCGAGTTGTCGAAATTATTCAGATCGAGGGAGTGAAATTATTTAGCTAAGAAATCACTGCTGGCCGCAGTTGATTTTTTACCGCAGGAGAAATGTTTTTGTTAAACATTTCTTACTGACTAGACATCAAGGAATATACTAATTAAAAAATTGGTGCATTAAAAATATAAGCAGCACCTTCAGTCTATTCTTCATTAAGATGTTTGATTTAATTTAAAATGATTCACCATTGCGCTAATTGGAATGGATGAATGGCTTGAAGAAAAGAATTGTTGAGTCAAGGAGTTATTGAGTTTTCGATAATTCCATATGAGACATAATATCTGGTCTAATGTATTCATTGACACATCAACCGAACGAAGCATCTGTGTAACGAACTCCATATGCGATTCTCTCTCACGTGATCAGGCTGAAAACACCTGTGCATGTGTAAACTGATGTAAACTCTCTTCAGTTTTTTTTTTCATTTTTTCTACTGGCACTGGCTTTGGTATTAAGGCAATTGGTTTAGTCTTTCAGGAGGTACATTTGGATCATTTTGTGAGCTGAGACGGTGCCGAGAAATAATTTTTTCAATTTGATCCTCTTCGATTTTTCTGGAATATCTTTCACGAGGTAAGTCTGTGCCGTTTTTCTTCGAAGATCGCTTACCTAAAAAATGCATTCATCATTTACTAATTAATTAATCCATTAATCAGTTCTCTTTTTCAGTGTCGAATTCCTTTTTTATCACGCAGATGATAATCAAATACATTATTACGTTCTCTGTGAAAAAATTGACGTTACAATTATAATTTACTTGCTCTGTCATGGTCGGAGGGATAGGGCATCAAAAACGAGCGCTAAAGTGAAATTCATTCCATTCTACCCTTATCTCGTTGTTAAATAATATTTCATGTGTTCTGTATGCGTTTTGTTATTCCCCCTGTGAGAAAGATATTGTGAACCATTCACCTCTTCAATTCCTCTCGAATTAGTCGTTGTGTGCTACAATACGACCCGCATCGTGATTTTCAGCTAAAAAGACGCACTCAATGGAGTTCTTTTCCATCAATTGTGCATTCGACACTCCGCCCTCATTTCCTAGATGATATTCGTACACACATTCTCCATGAATTCTCTTTGTTTCTTTTTATGTAACAGGGAAACGGTTTCTCCTGGTCTCTCGATATCAATAAAGCGCGTCGCATTATCGATTTCATGGAATAACATTCGTTTTGATATAACAATAAAAAATATTTTTTCGTTTACTATCTTCATTTTTTTATCTCATCAAAAAATTTTAATATTTGTATAAAAACAAAAATAGAGAATTCTCTCAAAAATAGAGAAATTATATAGAATTTCGAAGAAATGTGATAGAAAGAAAGAACTTCAGACATAATCATTAAATTTTCATTTTCTTATTATTTTCTTATACAAATGAATTTATTGATAGACTTTTAATTGCATTTCATCCGATTAACTATGAAGTCCAAAAGTTTTCTGTTCATTTTATTTCGTTACTGAAGGCAGCCAAAAAATGACGTTATGTATTGTTATTTGAGCAATTTTCAAATGGAGATAAGAAATCGAAAATAATGAAGAGCTGAGATAATGCCGTGGCCAAACAGTAATGAGTCAAGTATTTTGGAGCTGTTTCGGTTTGTGACCGCAATAATGGGCGATGACTTATGAACGCTCGTTGATGCGTTCACAAGTTGAACCTGCATTTTTCCAACATTATAAAAAATCAACCATTAGACTTTGACATTCGGAACTCGAACCTAGAACAACGAACCGTTGATCAACATTGGAAATTTTTGATAACGCTCTTCTCCAAGGAAGACTATAAAACCAAGGGCTTTTCCTGCTCCACTTCAAAAGGGGACCTGCGTGCTAAGTAGTAGTGCCGTAGGTGATTAATTAATGACATTCACCTTGGCACAATTACTTTTCACGTTGGGCCTCAGTAGTCGCCGTGAAAAACGAATGTGAATCGATTGCGGTGAATATTATCAGCAATTATTTATTCTATATTCTTTAATTTTTACTCCAGGATTTTTCGATGACGTCTCATTACTGCAGAAATATTTTTCAAAATCCAAATAAAGTTTCACTGGAAATTGAATAAAGACAAATTCATGGGGAAATGGCCTCTGATGTTTTATTATTCGCCATTTCCCAATGAATTTCATTGATATTTATATCTTCCTCGATTTTTAACTGAAATAAAACCCTATTAGTATAAAAAATTAGAAATAAAAAATAGCCGAACACATTCGCCATCCATTCTCACCGTCCCCCAAAAACTTGTGATCCAAAACAGACGATGGCCTAAACGTTCTGACTGAAATCTTCCAGAAACAGCACCCAATTCCTGAACACCCGAACACCCGAGAGCACCCCGAAGAAGTTGAAGATACCTATCCATCTGTTCGTGAACCCCCGTCCCCCTAAAAAAACCAGACAAAAATCTAAATCACTGTAGAAAATTGTAGCATTAAATAAAAAAAGGCCAAAGCCAAAATAAAAACCACAAACAATAAATCGCCATCTGCCAAACGGGAGATTTAATCCCCTTAATTGTATAATAAAATAACGTTGACAATGCAGTATTTTATGAACGATAATTTGACGTTTCTTAGTGATTGAAGATGATCTCGCAGCCAAAGAGGCTGTGATTTCAATTGGTAAATTGATTTGAAGCCGGCACCCAGTTGTACAAAAATAAAAGGAGAAAGGAGGAGGTATTTGTAATCTGGTGAGTAGATGTTTGTATATCACGGAAGGAGAAGACACATGGGGGTAGATACCTCTGTATTCCTCACTCATGTCTCGGTACTCTTGTGCGACGATCATATGTGCCGTTAATAGAGAGTGAACGTCGGTTGAATGCTTAATGCATTGCGCTTGGGTTCTAGGATTAAATTGACCAATCATTTCCCGCCCGGCTAAGAGCGACCAATTAGAGTAACCGACGGACTATATTAAGCCAATCAAGACTAGTTTATCATTCAGTCGAGGATCTGACGCCGGCTGCTCACCGCGGAATATCATTGCTCGAATTATTACAATTCCAAAATGTGACCACGTTTTACAATAATATTAAATACAATATTATCGTGCATCTGTCATTTCATTTTTTTTTCTCTTCATTTTTTTATTTCATACGAGTTCTAGGAATTTGCATTTTAACGCGCTCACCAGTGTTTTGTGATTTTTTTTTATTATCCCCCTTTTTTTTTTTTTGTTGAGAAAAATTGAATACGAACGTGATCTTGAGAGGCTGACGGCAGTGATACACAGCAGAACGGTTTCCCCTTCTTCGGTTTGAACCTCTTTTTTACACGCGTCTTCAAGAAATCCCTCTCCCCTCACTCTTTATAATCATCCGTTGACTTTTTTTCAAGAGGACTCAGTCTCTCCACTGTCGCCAATTCAATCTTGTGCTCCACTCTTTCTCATTTTTTCCTCACGTCTCATTCCATGTATTCCTATTCCTATTTTGTTATCGGATAATTTATTCTATCGGACGTTTTAATAGTTTTTTTTTATTAATACGGACACCAGTTTACTAATCACTCTCAGGGATTTCCCGTTTCGGGGGCTCATCTTCAAGATTTACTCGTGGAAGTATGTGGAGGGTGACAGCAAGGTAATATGCACATTTTTTTTCTCTTTTGGTTCAAAAGGCCAGGGATTTCCTCAGATTTCCTGGGATTGTGACGGTTTTTTAATTCTGTATTGACCCATTTCAAGATTAATTCCGAGAAGCAACATGGGGTGGAGAATTTCTCTGTACATTGAGTGTAATTATTCCATACTGTTTCTGCCAGGTGACTAATTAGTTTTATTGGTATAAGTCGTTACTTTTCTTGGTGGGATTACGAGGGGACGCGTGCAATTTTTTGGCTTCAACATTATCCGAGGGAAAAAGCAATTCAGCTGAATGAATTTACTTGCCATAAGCATTTGCATTTGACACTTGTGGAGTTTTTTTTAAATTCATTAATTCATTTGGGAACAGTATTTTTTTTTCTTAATGCAGGCGCAGAGTGCGCGGTAACAAGTGATTCAAAATAGTGGATAATGAATTTATATGGAAAATAATGAATGTTCATGGAATAATGATCATATTCCCTGAAATTGTTGACATCACGAGTTCCGCTGTAGTAATTGAAAGAATATAGTCGAAAAAACGAGGAATTCTTGTCGCTCCTAAAAATACAGAAATACGTTTTGTTATCTCATTGACTTCCTGACCCCTTGGCATTCAATGGTTGACGATAGCAAACATATACATTACCACTG
Source organism: Fopius arisanus (assembly GCF_000806365.1). Lineage (NCBI taxonomy): Eukaryota > Metazoa > Arthropoda > Insecta > Hymenoptera > Braconidae > Fopius > Fopius arisanus. The sequence continues at coordinate 2,989,642 of NW_011887740.1, read as the reverse complement.
TCACAAGGACTGGTCATGTACCGACTATACTTTCAGTAATAAATAATGCCCGACACAGCCGAAAACTTTCAATTGCCAGAGAAATTCCCCCATTCACTTGAAAAATTAAATTAACGAATACGGGGAAGAGGGGAAGAGGGGTAGAGGGGGGGAGGGGTATTTTAATTCCCCTTGAAATATTAAAACCCCGAAGTGCCGCGAAATTCAATGTACATTCTCAACTTCACTAGAGAGGGGAGGAGTTGCATTAGCGAGAATTAGTGTTAATTGAAGTTCTGCCTCTGGAGCTTTTTTTTTTTCACTCGTTCGTTCCTCTTTTTTCTTTTCTTCGGTCTCTTCCCTCGGTAAAAAATCCACTGCTGCGACAGAACAGACCGGAGATGACTTAATCCTCTTGTTTTCCAACGACGAGTTATACAAATTGCATTTAACAGAAAGTAATCGGACTTGAATGGCCAATCGGAGAATTATCTAATAATAAACTTTTATTGCAGGCTGAATGGATACATTACCCCAGCGATTGAGTCCTCCGTCGGTCGATGGGAGTAAAAAATTTATCCGAGGTATAAAAAAATGCATAAAGAATGCATTTTTCAGTGGTTAAACAGTGGGAGTGCTCAACGAGTTCGGGTCGTGATGACAGCACACAGAGGCTCATTCACCAGAATATCTCACTAACTGACATTCGTCACGGATTATTGCACACTCTTAGGAAATTACTCTGGAAATTTTCAATGAAAAAAACTTGAAGCTTTTAATAATGCCTATTCCATGTTCAAGCATTTGGGTGCTGTTGTCTTGATGTGCTGAGTGTTCGAGCTCTTATTTTCAGATCTATGCCACCGAATAATGGAAATCATTTAATAGAATTCGAATTCAGAGTCGAAAACCCCTCGGAATCTAAGGGAGTTACTGAGTATTCAGGAAAACCCATATTATTTCGAAACATTACAGAAACGAGGAAAAAAATAAATTCTCATATTAGGTATATAATTGTCAATCATCCCCGAACTCTTATATTTTCTAATTCATATTTTAAATGACTAAATAACATTATGGCCGATCCCGAAGATTTGGAATGACGAACTAGTATGCTAAACAAAATATATCGATTCCTTAAGATCCAAAAATGTAATTTACAGTTCACTCAAGCAAATCACAACAATCGACTACACGTAGGGATATATTGCTTAAAAAATAATTGAGGGCAACAATATTTTGCCAGTATAATACTTCTGGGAAGGAAATGCAGGAAATGCAGATTTTATTTATTCCGCTGTACCACTTGACTACTAGATTGTCATGACGAATGAAAACCCGTCCTTGGAAAAATCAACTTCATTGAAGTTTCAAGATGAATGGTACGGCTGAAAATTCGGAAATAATTTATGAATGTCTATAAAATTTTCATAAAATGATGATTGATTAAGGTGATGGGATAATTTACATTGATGAGACAATGAGACTCATTATGGTGAGGGGAAATGATATGAAGAGGAATTTATGGCAACTGACGAGAGTGGATGAGCGAACAAGGAATAAAATGGTAAAATGAATGGGAAGACGTAGGCGGGCATTGAATGACCAGCCGAGGTCGGTTCAATGAGGGTCCAGTATTATTCGTTACTTCGGAGTGAATACCTGCGCACTTGTTGAGTGCTTGAATGATGCACATGAAAATTCACTCGACTGCCTTGATTGGGAGCTAAAGGAATCTTCTGATGGATCCTGTCCTGTTCCTAAGTACTAGTGCCGCAGGAGTGACTAGACTGGACTAGGAATTACCATGTCTCCTGCTGCTCAAGTGCTTATCAATGGGTCGGGACGTACAGCTATAGATCAGATATTACTACAAGTGATATTATTTGAGAATATTCAGGAAACAGTCACTGGAATATTGAATGTTTCCCAATTTGTTATGAATCACTAAAAATAAGGTAGTAAAAAAAACTGCGTAGATAACTGATATAGTTATTCGCTTAATTTTTTTATTGCCTTAATAATTTATTTACCCGAAAATTTACGCGAAAATATTTTCTTGTATATATTGTACAATGTATCTCGTTGGTAATCTGTGAGGGATTATTTACCGTTATTTTAGCGGAATGTTTATAATTCCTGGTATGTTCAGTTGTGAAATAAAAAAATCGATGGACGTTTTATTGTTTTATTTTGGGGTCGAGCAATTCTGCTGCAAGATTTTAATTTACATTTGGGGATATTGAGAGATATTGGCCCTATCTCATCGTATGCATGCGGCTGTCAACAGGGTAAATGTCTAGTTCAGATCTACCACGTTATTCTAGTTGTTATATATCGGATTGTATGGGCTTCCATTTCCTGATTAAGGATCTGATCAGCTTTGCCTCCGGAAACAATTAGATTAGGAGATATCACTTACTAATGCACCGCTCTCTGAGTTATTCAGGGCCCCGACGACAACGCATGTTGATTCACTTAAAGACAATGGACACAGAAGAATTTTCAATCGATCTTGAGCACAATTACAAAACTTTAAATTTGATCTCACCCGACCACCAATGGTCTCTGACTCGACACGGCAAGTGATTGTTTCGTCACAACCCTTCTGTAGCAATTCAAAATATATTTAATATTTAAATGAATTGAGAATAATCGGGGTCTCACCAGGTCCCAGATCAGACTCATCATGTTAATTGGGAATTGTTTCCTGGTGAGGCTGGAAGTCCGTTCGTCCAGCCAGAGTCAAACGCCATTCGACAAAGCTCTACTTGCACCCATTCGTACGCAATCTAGTCATGTGTACACAGATATACAGGGCGTCCCATTTGAAATAGTATAGTTGAATAACTCTTTAACGAGGAAAGTAATCGGAAAAACTTGCAAATGAAAGTTGTAGGGTTTGAAGGGGGACAATTGCATTTGCCGTTACAAAAGGAATAGCTTTTGTGGAGGTGAAATTATTGGCGATCATTTTTAAAAATGCAACATAACCGATAGCATCAAAGCATAAACATTTATACTGGAAACAAACTTGGTGTCAGTTGAAAATTGAATTTTCAGAGTAATTATAATAATTTTTGGGTTAAGGGAGAAAAAAAATATTTTGGAGGAGCTGGGATTTGAACCCAGGACTTTCAGCATGCGAAGCAGACACTCTACCACTGAGTTACACCCCCGCGTATCTAGCGAATTCCTGAAACCACATCGAATTCTCAAAAAAATGAAAAAACAGTAAACCATTGCAATAATGATTAAAATTTTATTAGCCAGCCAAGTATCTCTACCAATGGTTTGAAAAATTAAATCAGCGTATCAAAAATATGGAACATTGATAACAGACAATGTAGTCTTTGGAAATACGTTTTTGTTTAATATTTCATATTTTTTGTAGAAAATTCCGAAAACATTGGCCTCAATGAATGAAGAAAAAGGGATCTAATCCGCAAATAATTGAAAAAAGTAATCATAATGCATTCATGCTAAATTAGTAACATTGTTATTGAGTTAGCAGAAAACAGGGTAAAAAGAACCCTTTCGACTTTATTTTTTAAATCATCATGAGTCACGCCAGGAATAAATAAGTTAATTTTTTCTCAAATAACTATTTTTTTAAGATTTATGTTCAAATTTGTAATTAGGTTACTAGAAAGCTGTGAAAATATAAATAAAACTTCGGAACAAAAAATGGAAGTATTTAACAGTTTTTGTCAATGAATTATTTTCTGAATTATGAATATTAATGGTAAAAGTAAAGAGACCTTTTTACCCCATTCTGTCTACCGATGCACTTGGCACTTGAATTTAAAGGTTTCATTTGTCACTCTAGATAGCATTGTCAATCGTTATTACTTAAACATGAATATATCTTTGAAATGTATTGTTTTTATTACTATAAGAACTGAGCACTCTTAAATGATAGTTCCAATGATATTTTTCATTTACATACACATAAATCCCGGACGAAGAAGCGCGTAGTTTTATAACCCATATTATCCTCTTATCGATCTCGCTTTCTTTATCAATTTAAAAAAAAAAAGAAACTAATGAAAAATGTGCGAGGGCTTTCTCATGCACACGTTTCACGTTAACTTTGCCACAAACAGCGATTTAAGGCCGCAAAGTCTTACACAAACACATAAACATTTACTCTACACTCTTTGTGGCTAAATTAATCACCCCACGAGGCATTTCGCTAAGTTGTACTGGATCTAAATGGAAAAAGGATAGTCTCCCCATGAAAAACACTAAATGAAACTGTTCAATTTTATAAAGTTCTGGTTTTCCTTTTTTCTCTGTTTCCCAGTTACAGAAGACCTACTCTCACATGGATACGATCATTTGTTTATTTATTTTTCTTCATTCCTTCAGCAGCCAATCTCAAGTTTATCTCTAGATCAAAAATAATTGATGACACTTGTTGGTTTGATGATTTCATCAACAACACTACGAGGTCATCATGTCACTGCCAGAGTTTGATGAAATGTTTGGTCCTTTCAGGGAGTCATTTATATCTCTTCTGAACATTGAAAGGTTTTGGGTGAATCTGTTGATGAAAGAATGATTCAATTAATACAGTAATAACCGAAAAGAAAATTCTGGAGTAAAAAGCAAGCCATCTCATCTGAAGGAGATTGTCGATTTTTGAAGTCAAACGGAATCAGAATGGAGAGAGAGATTCAAAATTCAATAGTTTGCAATACGCGAGAACCCTTCCAGATATTTGACTTCTGTTGCGTGGCCCGTGCGCACTCGGATTTTTTTCAGGGCGTCTTGGGAGATCGGAAAAGTTCTCTGAATTAATTGTGAAATTCCCCTGCATGTTATTTTTGAATGATTATTACCTATCTCGATTTTTAGTCAGTAGATTAGGCTCGATGCCATCCATAAGGTTCTCGAACCACTGGGCCATAGCTGGCTGCTTATCAACCAGCTGACTCCTAATTATATTCTCCCGCAATTGACCGAAGTACTGCAACAATAAATCCAAACAAAATGCCGTTCGATGTATCTAAAATAATTTGATCGATGAAGGCTAAAGCAGGGAAAATTAATTACTTCTTCATTCAGCAGAATGAGCCCCAGGAGTGGCCTCGACATGCTCCACTGGTTCCTGCAGTCCTCGAACATTATCACATTGAGCACTGTACTCAATATTTGCTGAAGTATTTCAGGATGTTGTTTCAACACTTGTAAAAACAGATCACCACCAGCAGGTACTGCTGAATTTTTTTTTCCAGGGTATACACCAGCTGAAATAACCCCCGAATGTAGCTTCACAAGAAAATTGTTCTTCTTCACTTTGTTGCGATAGTTTTTATTACGAAAATTACTCACCTTTCTGTGACAATTGTTTAAACAAGTACGTAACGATGTGATCCAGTGTTGCACAGCAACCAGTACATACCATCGTATCTGAAACCACATCATTGACCGTTCATAACAACCGAAACTATGCCGCAAAAATTTCCAATGGAATAAAAAATAATACTCATTCATACATCATGCAATGCTCTACAATACCTCAATGCTTCTAATTTAGAAATTAATACAAGTTATAAAAGAGGATAAGCCAATTGCACTCGGACGTTGGATTTTGCTGAATAACTCAGTAGAATTAAAAGCAAAGGCGAACATTTGCCGAGAGTTTTACCTCGACAAAATACGATCATAGAATCGCAATACCCTTGTAATTCAAACCAGCGAAGGAAAGCAAAATGGTAGCAAGCCGATTTAGTTGATGGGTAAATTTTCCAAGGACATCTTTAATTCTATGAGAGGTACCGCAATTTTTGTTTGTAGCTCTTGTTTCAGTTAATAAAAGAGGTTTTGATATAAATTTCGTTCTCTGTCTTGAATTCTGAGAAAATCCGGACAAATGCGAGGGAATAAATCGGCTTGTTGCACTCAACCTCTTCGCTATTGAAATAGCTTCATCGTAAGTCCGTCCTCATGTTTAAATGACTCGACCAATTTTACAACTTTATAAATAATAATTACTTAAAAGAAACTTGCTAGCAATTGAATTAACAAGCAACTATAAATGGAGAAACTGTTAACAAAATGGAATGAACTCGATGCAAATTAATGAACCTTGTCTCCTTAATTAACAAATAGATCAGCAACTTACTCTACTGCAGCAATTCAACAAGATGTTAATTCAAGATAAATGTGTCAGCTGTGCGGCTGATTGCAAGTGCTAGACCCGTAATTCAACTCATAATTTCATTTGTCATAGTTTCTTTTTCCTCTTAAACTATTATTACAGAAATACGGAAGCTTGTGGGCAAGAATTGCAGTCACGGTGACAATGGACAAGATTTCACAATTCAAGCCGGAGGAGAAGAGTCAGGGAAATTATTATTCTCCACTTAACATCAGGATCTAGATATTTTTATGCACCCAAATATTTTTACTACCTGCATTAGACAAACGTGTGTGCGAGTACTAATCTTATCTATTCGAAGAGTCCTAGAAAATATCGGACTATTCAAAAAAATTTATTCAAACTGTCTGTCGTATTTTCAACTTGACCCGTCCGTCTCAATGTCTTGCGATGAAATTGTTTTCAATTTCCCTCTATTTCCCTCTTTATACAATCGTATTCTCTACGAAAATTATTTCGTAACTGATCCCATGAGATTTTCGATTTCTAAGTTCTCATACTTTAAATATGATTGCCAAAATTTTTTTGTAATCAGCAATAATGTTCATGGGAAATATGCACTGGAGTAAAATTTGATGATAAAAGATACATTGAGATAGTCGATTTCCCTTCAATCTCGAAATACAAGTGTTTGAATAATTTTTTCGAATCTTTCAAAAGTTTTTCTAGGATTCGTCGTATTGCACGTAATTTTCATTCCAAAGCGATTGAATTTTAATGCAAATTAAATGAGGCAAGTGACAGTTGTCTGTCACCATAATGCTCTTGCTCTCTCTATCAAGCTTCTCATTTTTCCCTCGGAATTGAGTTTAAGGACAATTTTGTCCGAGTATTCGTTTCCTTCCTGGGGATGTAGAGTGATACGAGTAAGATAGAATCAGCCGCACAGACCTGTGTAGGAGTCTTTTAGCGCACCTAGTGCCGTTAGGCCTTCGCTGATACTTGAGAGAATGTAGAGAAATACTCGTGGCTCCAGGGTTGATAAGAACGTCATGTGATCCTGGGCGAGGCACTCGAGTAGGACGTAGTACGTGGCTGATAGTTTTGGGTAGTCCTGTTGTCGATAATTTTAAACAAATCATCGATTTAATGCATCAATCTCAATCTGAACGTGATGCACGCAGTGATCGGTAACTAATATTATTTTCCCCATTATTTATATTTTCAATTTATCCGACCTTACCGCAATCTTCAGTGAGTGACTGATATCGATTTGTTACCGATAATTCTTTCAGTAATAGATATTTTAAGTGTTAATATTGCTCATTTGTGAACTATTTTTATTTCTGTGAAATTTATTATTAAATTATGAATTATTTGTATTGGTTTAATTCAAATGCTTCGTTGGTGAAACGACGCCGACCTTTCATAAAATTTATTTGATGAAGTAGAGATCAGATGATGATCTTTGTGGGGTTCCCCGTCCTCGTCCCCGTCGCGAGGACTGGGTAATACCCAGTGCTGGTATGATTTCGACTAAATCATTTTGGATTGCGTAAACCGAAAGATATGCGAAAACAGAGATTGATGAGTAGTTCGAATATAACGGAATTCTACTGTATTATTTTCTGATATTCGTATTATTCTGATAATGTTGATATCAATTGTTGATTTTACCTATCTATGGTCGCATGCACAATATGTTTTCCTGTTCATAAAAAAAATTGTGTACTCACCAGTAAATCGCTCTGCGGTATGCTCAACAGTAATTTAACAAAAGTATTCAAAGCATTGTCAAGGGCTTCATCCCCATAGAGTCTGAACACTCCAAAATTCACGTAACTACCACATAGGGCTGCCTTCAACATACTGAAGCATATGCTGATTCCCTTAAGTTTGAGGGGATATATTTGATCCTTCGGCACTTCAACATTCAATATGTGGTTGCCATAGCTGCATATGACCTTGCTGGCCTCGCGAAACAGGAGAATACCATTTGGTGAGGAGACATCGAACTGCAGGCGTTGGCTGCGATTTTGTACTAATTCAGCGAATAACTTCAGGACTGGTGTAGTCACTTGTGGATCGTGATGCCAGAGCTCGATGGCGTGCAGGAGAATAGGGGTGTAGTTGGGGTAAATCCAATCGAAGAGCATCATGTACGAGGGCTTTGTGTTGAAGGCGTACGCAAGGCCACGCAAATCTCGAGCTATTCCGATCAATGCTTTTTTAGCTTCTTCAGCTGCGAACAGGGGAGAATCCGCTGCACCCATCAACTGCCCGAGACTCTCCAGAGCAGCTTTAAAGCAAATTTAAAGTCATTATTAGACGTCATTTGAATTTAAGAATCAAATGATAATTAGAATCTGACAGATTTACTAAATGTTAATTTATCTAGAAAGTCATTGATTTCAGGAGGAAGTTCAAGTTTGAATAATTTCCTTGAGTTAGGGGACTATTCTAGAGTCTTACGAAACGTAGCATATTCTCGATCTGAATGGGTTATCAATTCGAATTACCTGTCAGGGGCAGCATGAAGGTGTGAAATCTCTCCTCGTCCTCACCCAAATCCACCATGAATAATTTACCGAGGGAGGTGTAGAACATTGTCCTGCAACGCATCTCAGAGACGGGAACATTGTTGCCGAGGAATGGAAAGTGTTCACTCTGGAAGTGAATTCAACATTTTTTCAACACATTCCGATGAATAAAACTTGAATACTGTAATTGATGAAACTTACTGTATGGTTGTTCAACATAAACTGCACTTCATCAAGTTTCACTAACTTGCGAACGGAGCTGTAGCCAACTGAGAGATCAGTTAGGAGTTGAAGTGTTTTTGAAATAATTTGTTCTCTTCGACCCCAGTATTTCAAATTGGTTATTCTGGATGAGAAAGAACAGGATAATTAATAGATCAATAAATCAGATCTGCAATCAAACTGTTGACAAGCAATAAACCTAATTTTTGAGAGACGTAGCGTTTTCCTCTCGAAAGCAATACAAGAGGAAAAAAAAAAGAAAACCTTGAATTCTGAATGAAACTCACATTTTCCGAATAAAAACACTCAGCACCATGGCCTCATCATTGAGTCCAAGTACTTCGGACAGCCTACGATAAACTTTGGAGTTCTTCTGTATGGAGTCCCCGACATAAATTTTCCTGAATTGCTCGAAGAAACTCAGCATAGCGAGTTCGAGTTTTTCACAGCCACCCTGGGTGAGCCCAGAATCCGTTAAATTCATTAACTGCAGTACTCTACAAACAAGTTCGCCATCCATGGCATCATGCTCCTCATTGCTATTAAACGAAACTCGTCCACCAATGGCACTGCCAATGATATAAACGAGCCAAGTGAGTTGTCCCTCCTGAATTCTCAGCTCGATCTGTTGAGTGGGGCTGGCTGTCTGAGACAGCAGTTCCTGATAGGCATTGGCAGCTTGATCAAACAGTTGAACAAGTAGCGTGCACGTTTTCTGATATTCACATCTACCGATCACAGATAATTGTTCCAGTTGCTGCTGGACCATCCCCAGATCATCGAGGGGATCCTCAAGACCATCACGAACGACAACAGCCACGGACTCGAGCCTCGATGTGATGTAAGCATTGGAAACCTCTGGGGTATACGTTTCGAGGAGATGTGGCTCTGTTGCTTTGACGTATGGCACCGAAGCCACCATTCTCTGCCACAGACTCAGAAGATAGTGCACACTGTTGGGGGCGAATTGCCACATTTGCAGACTCTGAACGGTGAACTTGGCAATTAGTTGTATGGCCTCTGGATAATTCTCAACGAGTACCAATTCTCCAAGCTGATAATTACTCTTCAATCTTGCCAGCAATCTGCAGAACTCGTGGTAGTTACTAGGATCACTGAGACCCTGGGGATTCTGGAGTATGTGTTTGACTCCGTTGACCAAGTGCGTCAAGAATTTAGCTCTCTCAGTGTTTGAGAATAGACTACGTCTCACTGATGCTATCTGAACGAGACAGGAGAGAGCCAGTGATGACAGAGTGTTTGGTAAACTATGGTAGAGATCGAAATAAAGCTTTAGCGTTGCGAAATCTAGGAATGCTGGCCTCCAACTCGTTGGAATTTGTACTGTACATAAGTCGTCCGAGCTCTCGTCAGTTGAGGTACCAATGAAATCGAAAGTTAGACAATTACGAGCCAGCCGAAGGAGTTGGGTCATTAGACCGTGCTGTGCCTCATCGTTGAAGTTGAGGCTTTTGCAGTTTTCACGCGCTGTACCCAACATTGAACATGATAATCTAAAGATTTCAAAGAGCTGACTGTCTCGAAAGCTGCTCGCTATCTTTCTATGCTTTGTCGGTGATCTGTTGGCATCAACTTCCGATATTTGGTTCATCTCACATGTCAATTGGGACAGCAGTTGAACGCCTATCATGCAGTGCTCTACCGAGCCCTGAAGGAATTTTGTTACTTCATCTACCACATTTCGGAATACATAATTGTCTTTGTCTGCGTCGAACCAGCCGAGCTTTGATATTCGTGCGAACAGCGTAACCAGGGCTTGGATTACGAAGTTTGGGAGTTTTGGTTGTGTTGCCAAATAGTTCAGTACGTAATTGCCTGGAAAGATCATTGACAATTGTACATCACTCTCTGTAATAATTTACTGAGAGGTGTGACAAAAGACCGACTGTGGACATTCAATACAAGACAGGCAAATCTTCGTTTAAGATTCCAGATAGTTGCTGATTTTCATTTTCCCCAATTTCCCACATTTTTGCAAGATTAAACGATTTTTTACTTACAAAGCAATAAAATGGAACTAAATAAGATTAATATGAGAAAAAAGCCTAATTTTAATAATTTTAACAAATTGACAGTAAATTCTTCAGGAAAGGGCAAGGAGCAAACATGTTTGATGGTCATTAGAGCAAAGAGAATGTGCAATAGTCTTGCACGAATGATTGAGTTGGAAATGAAATTGATGATATGAACTCACGTATATCAAGCCTTTGCTGGAGACTGAGTCCCTGTGGGGAACGTGAGACGAGTTTAGTGAGAGTTGTTGCAGCCAAGAGTTGAGCATAAGAAGAATCTCCACGATCCAGCAGCAGCTGACATTTGCTAAGGGTGTCTGGAGCATTTTGAAAGCCAACAAGTGCCTTTTCAGCTTCAACCCGATGAGATGGATCTTGTGACTCGTACAACTGCTTGCACAGCAATTCTAATTGTTGTACTTCCTGAATGTCATTCATTCTGAATATTTGTATTTATCCTATCGTTATGAATTTTTTCCCATCAATTTTCATTCACTTTTTCATCCCTTTCACTTCTATATCAATCAACGTTATCTCATTAACCCTCCTACCACACAATTCACACAGACTTTATCAAACTCTTCCGATACAACAATAGTAAACAAACGATTAATTAATCAATCGATCGGAATAAGGGACTTGATTGTAGAGTAAAGACCGATTGTTGGAGGTTATACCCGTTTATCGCGAATTCACAACGTCCCAAAGGCGTGAGACATACACACAACAAAAAATCCCATGTAATCACAACTTTTTCACCGAATAATTTTCATCACCGGTCCACTCCAATGTCCGATTGAATAACGAACTTGTTGTCACAACCCATATACACATCACAGAACTGGGATGAATGTTGAAGAAGGATCATGTAGTACGAGCACGATAAACCATAATAAACTCGATCGACTGTGTGAACCATCACTGAACTATCAACCAGAAACAATGGAAACAAACACGAGACTGCAAACAACCCTTTTCACATAATTGTCCCCCTGAATTTTCCAATCGCTTCGCAAGCAATGACAATTGTCTTTTATCTAAAAAATGAATAATTCTTTATTTATATTCCCACTGGCTGATTACCCACTCCATCTCGTGATTCGATAACTTTTCAATCTACATTAACTCGTTAGTGATCATAACGAAAAAAAGAGTTGACAACATCGTAACGACTTGAAGGACTGAAAATATTGCATTTTAATAATGCAACATTTGAGATAATTCAATAGTTCAGAATGAGATAGCCCAAAGACGCAGATCAGTCGACGAATTACATCCGGCAAACCCCAGGTGAACACAAAGTGTATGTGTATGTGCATGCGTGAATTTTCCGCTGGTGAAAAACGCCGGACCAAAATTTCCACCTATTTTCCTATTTTCATTTTAATACCATGTTCTATTATGTTTCCATGTCACTGATTATTAGTTTTGGATGTTGATGATATGCTGAAAAAATTAATTTTATTACTTTGAGAATTATTAGATGAGATTATATAGGGGTGATTGTTAGAGCTTTTACATAGGCTTCGATGAGAACATTTGGTAGCGCTGGCACGTGAACTTATCGACGCGCAAGGCCTAAATTATCGACAATCTCGCCTTCGCGTCCTGCCTTATTCACAGATACGCTTTATTACAGATGTTGAAGCTTTTCTACAAGCTACAATCCCCCACAAATATTAAATCCGTTAAACTGACAAATACGATAGCCCTTAGTTTGAGTGTTTTCAGGAATGGATGGTGATTATTATTCTACAGTTTATGCGTGGTGAGTCTTATTTTTTTAATAATTACAATTACAATTGATTCTTTTGGATCAAATAGTGGTTTCGAGGGTTCAGAAAAAAGAGAGCGGGTTCAAACCCCATTTGAAAAATATATATTTTTCTGTGCTCATAACTCAGGAACAAATTCATCAATTTGGTTTACCTTGAGCTCCTTTCGAAAATGCGAAATTGACTGGTTGTGGAAATAGATCATTTTCAGTATTTTCTACTGATTGAATGAGGTGTGAAGAGTTTCAGGGATATATTTGACCGATTTCTCCAAACAGTTGATGTCTAGTTCATTCAAATCGTGGGGACAACTTTCAATTAAAATCGCATTTTATGAATGAAAGCTGTAATATTTAATCTTACAGGTTCGAGAGATGTGGAATAATATCGAATGTCCGCACCCATCTTCGTCAAAACCTAGTGAATGCCCTGAAAAGTAAAGACATGACTCTGAACAAAGCGAACATCGGGCCCAAATCGGCGAAGCAGTACGTTTACGATTTATTGATTGCAGAGTACCTCTGGAATCACAATTACGCATATACAGTCTCAGTATTTGCCAGCGAAGCTCCTCTGCTCGTTAATTTTCGAAAACATGTTCCCACGAGTGATAATGAGGCACTGACAAAAAGTGATAGAAATAAATTGCAGAGTGATTATGTTTGCCATACATTGGAGACTTTGGGGATCGACCCCGAGGGGCCTGACGGACAGGATATCATCAGAAACTACGACACCAATGACATTCCCCTTCTATTATCGGTACTTCAATATGTCAGGCAAATCAAGAAACCAAAGAGCCGCGTACAAATCGTCAGGGAGGATTCCAAGTCCCCCACTAAGAGCTGCAGGACTCAGACCGATTTCTCTGAGAGTGATATCGCTGCAGAGACTGTTAAAATCATTGCAGCTAAAAAGAAACTGATCAAACAGAAGGAGTTGTTTGATAATGAGTTGAGACAAAAGGGAGAAGCTTTAAACATGAGAGCTAGTCACATTGAACAGCAAATGACAACTTTGGATGAAAAATTATTGCAAGTTCAAGGTTTAATGCAAGCAGTAAATTTGAAAGAGAAACAATTCCATGAAGACAGACAAGAAGAGGAACGCAGGATATACAAAAAGGAATTAGAACTAGCCATGAAAGAGAATTCTATCACACGAGATGCTGAGAGGTTGGAAAAAGAAAGAGATAGCTACAGGCAATTCGAGGCAAATTTGAAAAATCTCCAGGAGGAATTAGTAAAGGTGAAACAAGAATTGGTGAATAAAGAAAATAGAGAGAGTAGAGAAAAAGAGCCTGGAGATTTGAAGAGGCGTACAAGTGAGGCTTCCACTCAGACCGAAAAGTGCACCAATGAGACGAATAAGCAGTCAAACGATCATGAGAAGCAAGAACTACAAAATTTGGTGCAGGAGCAGAAGCTGAGGATAGAGGAGTTGACTCTCCGGGTGGTTAAACTGTCAAGACAGCTGGAAGAGGCTCAATTGATGAAGTACACGAATAATGAAGTTGTGAGGTCCATTCCACCAGTTCAGGCCTCAAAGACGATTCTCAGTGAGAGCAGCTCAACCGACGACATTATTCAGGATGCGAAGCAACGACTGAAGAGACTAGAACAGGAAACCATTAAGGCTGACAATTGCTACCTGAATTCAATGATAACTTCCCCCTTATGACGAAGAGTTCATTTCAATCTGCCTGATAACTCCGAGCACCTGTGTGACTGAACTAATTAAGTTACTCGATGATTTTCGTAATCTTATTTATTTAATAAAAGTGTATTTATCACAGAGAGACTGCACACATAATAATTCACGATGAATTTGTTTTATACTAGAAATTCGTTTCATTTTTTTGTTTATTATTGTGTAGAATTGGATTCTTGATGATTTAATATAAAAATTATTCACTATCGAGATTTTATTACTTCTATCATTATTATTATTATTTTCTTTGAAAGTTTTTGCTGTTATTACATACAACATTCAAACGCGGGAATATAAAATGTAAGTCAAACTCCGTCGGTTGGTTTACATCATCTTCGTTTGGGGTCCGAACTCCTCCTGGTATATTTCTGTTAAGGTTTCAATATTTGAATGATCCATAATCTGCGAAAGTTTTTTTTTCCAAGTCTGTGGGAATTAGAATTGATTGCAAAACGCTTCATGATTATTTACTTTCTTTAGAAAAAGGATATTGTTTATCTCTGCCTTCACGTCCTTCACGCTCGTGAGTTCTCTCCTTGGTGTACGGGGATTTCTCCTGAAGAATACAAACAAAAAAATCAAAACAAACTCCAACACAGAGAATTTCAAATACATAAAATTCTGAGAAATGGATTTCTACGAACCTTGCTATAATGATGTTTTTCTCTATGCTCTGAGACGTCGCCATTTTGATGGGTATTTTTTGCTGTAAACAAATCGTCATCAAAATACTGGTGTTAGGGAAATGAGGAGAAAATAAATAAGAAAAAAACAAAATCGGCACCGAATATTGGAAAAACGTATGCACCTCAGGCGCAAAATAAAACAGTCTTTTATTATGACAAACAAAAGGAAAACGTTTCAAAAAAATTTTTTTTCTTTCAGAATAGTCAACCAGTAGATATAATGATCATAATACTGTTGGTACCACAGTGAGGTAAAAAGAGATTTGAAAAATGCAAATCACCAACCCCGATCATCGTCTTTTCTTCGCTTTTGCTCAGCAGCAACGACGACTTCTTCAGTTCGATCCTGCAGAAAAAATTAAATTTAAAGACATTCATTCCCTGGAGAATCACAAGAAAATTTTTTAAATCAGACGTACCCTCTTACGACCGAGTTTTTTCTCCCGTCTTAATTCTTTCTGCTCATCTCTGACTTTTGTCTTGGCAGATCGTTCTTTCTTCTCACTGACACCTTCAGTGCGTCTACTCTCTTTAGGAATGCTCTCAACTTTTCTCCTTTTGGGCTCTAAAATACAATAAATAACTCAGTAAACGTCCAACCATTAAATTAGAAAATTAAAGAATATACACAAGTAATTCAATGAATAATAAAAATACCTCTCTCAGCCTCCTGATTCTGTCCCGCGCTACTAGCACTACTATTTGACACACTAGATAAATCCCTATCCAAATGATCAACCCCTCCACTATAATAATTTTCCTCCTTCGACTTTCTCTCCTTCTTCTCCCCCTCATCATCTTTATCGCCTTTTTCTTCCTTCTTGACATATTTTTCCTTGGCATCAGACACATCCTTGCTGTCCTCTTTCTTTCTAGCCTTCTCCACGACCTCATGATTTCCAGAATTGTTAACAGACCTCTTCTCTCTGGAGTCCTTACTCTCCTTCTCCTTCTCCCTGGTCTCTCCATTGCTGACCCCCTCCTTGGAGCCAATTCCATTGCTGACCTTGTCACTGCTTTCATTATTACCACCCTCTTGGCTCTTGGCAGTTCTGTCATTAACATGATGGAACTCGGCCTCCTTGATCATATGGGGTGTCTTGGCCTTGAGCTGACCACTGTAGGACGTCGCCAACACATGTAAATCCTGCCTCTGTCCCTTCTCCTCCTCCCTCACTTTCTCTACCTTTCTCTCAAGGATCCCCGAGAGTTTAGCAATCACAGGGAATTGTGGAAGAATCTTAATCAATATGATAAATGAATTTCTGATCTGCACGTAATCCTTCGAGTCCAGGCACACAACAATGGCCTTGGTGATTTTATAATGCCACTTGTGACACACATGACGATAATTCTCAAAGCCGACCATGTCATTAGCCTCCGAGAACTGATTGCTAACCTTAAACTTAGTGACAAAACCCGGATAATTGCTACACTCTTTGTCAAATATTGCCTTCTCCGAGTGCCACCTCATGACAGTCTCCAGCATGGCACAGAGAAATCTGCCATAGCGATTAGCCTCGTTCTCAGTGCAAGAGGTAACCGAATAAGTGATATCACAAAAGAGACGATCGTAGCAGAGGAGAGTGGAGAAGTTGGCTGTCTTGAGTGAATGAATTGTATGAACGAACTTAGCGCAGTACATGGCATCGACAGCTGTAAATGTGCACCTCGGGAAGAGACACAGCTGAAGGAATTGTGTGATTGTCTCGTTCTTGGCTGATTTGGGGCTTCGTGATAGGAACCACGAGTCCTTCTCCTGTCTGAGGTACGCCAGTACCTTTTCAACGTGCTCCTCCTGCTTCTTCCTCTCATCCTGAAGCTTGTCGATGAGAGTTGTGTAACGCTCCTGCTCCTTCTTTCCTTTGCTGGCATTCATGTCTTTGGAGTCAGCTGCCTGGGCTGCCAGCTGCTTCAGTCGATTCACCTCCCTCTGGTAGCTCTCTACTGGCACAAAGAGATCAGACATCGATAACGACCAGAAGGTCACCAGAAACTGGGGGGATATGTCCTCCCAGACTTTTGGTGGATGCAGGGGACGAACTGACAGGGCAACTGGTGCCATTACCGCTTGAGCAGCCTCTGCCCATTTTGCTTGCTTTACTGAGGCTGACATTCTTTTGTAGTTTGGATCGACTTTGCGGAGAGAGTCATACTTTATATTTATTGCGTGGGAGAACATTGGTCGAGCCAGGAAAAATGCCACGTCTGCGTGGATGTGATTGTCTTGGAGCATATTGTGGATCCCTGGCAAACGTTCCACGTACTCGTTTACAGTCATCGTTTGTCCCAAGAATGTGCCGAATTGTACGAGGGTGTCTTGACACTGATCGTAGAGCTTACCAACTAATTTCAGGTGGGACTTGTCCGTCTCTCTGTAGACTACACAGTGCTTCTGCTGGGCCATCAGCAGGCACAGGGCCACTGCCAGATCGTTCTCGGCAAGGGCATCTTTCAGTCGTTGCGAGGACTTCTTCGTATTTCGTACTTGACTGAAGTAACCCGCCTCAGTTTTCAAAAGATCACCCCCAGCCATGGCATCAAGCTGATCAGCAGTCATTTCCTCGGCCGCCTCTACTCCCGCCATTTTCTGAACAATCTCCTTAAGTATCAACAGATCAAGACTTTTTTGCGCCTTTAATTGATTAGCCACATACTGAAGCAGCCCGGTGAGTTCAATATTGTATTTCTTGAAAATCGCCCCACAGAAAGACGCGAGTGATTGGAGCCACTGGGATATGCTGTTACCATCGTGTTTCAGCCTGTCTCTATCAGCACCAGCGAGTGCCTCCACCAGGCAATACCCAAGGACATCGTATGAAATATTCGTTAGATACTTCAGAGAGTCGACAACGGGTCCGATAAGATTCTCATACAGTTGGATCTGAATGAGAATGTAATCGAAAAGTACTCCAGGGGATGAGTGTGTGAGTTTGCCAATTGTCCTTCCAACTGGTTTGATGGTCTCCTTGCTCACTCTCTTCATGATCGACTTGATTTTTTTCTGCGCGTCAGCTCGTTTCCGAAGGAGTGCAGCGTGCTGCATTGGTGTATCATTTTTCCACCTGGCGTAGAGACAGTACCGATTCTGATAGGGATAATACTTGAGGATATTCCACATCTCTTCAGCAACACAACAATTGCAATCCATAAAAGACAATGCGGGTAGCAGGGCTACATCCAGAATTGTTAGGATGTCGTAGTAAACGTTATTGCTCTTGTCGATGGGCTTTTTATTAGAATCGAGAGGATATTGCTTGATAGCAGCATGACAGATTCTCATTATTTTGTACATGAGAATGGGATCGTGATGGAGGTTTGGCCCGAGGGCTATCAGCATTGGCAACAGGTGGTCGTGAATGTCATTGAAATCATTCATCGGTTTTGGTGCAAGGGGATTGCTCATGGGAGGTATTTTTCTCCCTGGGAGCTTTGGAGATATAATGCAGTGCTTGCGGTAGACAGGCTCAACGATCGACTGGACCATTCGACAGAGGGCGAGAGCTATTGGCCGCTGATCTGTCAAGCTGTGATCTGGAAGACGACTGAAGAGAGTCTGGGCTACGTCCCAAGCACCAATCTCCAGGAGGGCCTCGCAGAGACCGAACTTCTGGTTTCCTGAGTACTTGTCCTGTACGGGTTCACGCTCCTCTGGAACATCTTCACGATCTTTTGTCGATATTATACTCATCTTTCTTACGTATTCCTTTGCTGAACGCATCGCTTGCTCGTGATCCTTGATTATGATTTTGTCGTCGGGAATTAGCCAAGGCAGAATGTTGTCCAGGTGAACCACTTTGTGCTGGAGCATCAGGGCTGTGAGCTTCTGGAGGGAGAAGGGGGTTGATTCTACGGTTGAGCGATACTTAAAACCTAGGACTTCGCAGAGAACTTGCTCGTCACACATGTAGGATTTTATCAGGGGGATGAAAAGGGCATCATCCTGGGGGCGATTCTCGAACGTCTCCAGGACTATGTCCAGTACCCTATTGGGGTCGAGGTTGAAGTAGCCTGGAAATATTTTTTTAATTTCCTTTATTTCGGTCATTTTTGGTTGGCAGGAAGAGCTAAAATATGATGAGTCATGTGAATTTTTTATATTTTGGAAGACTTGTAATTTTTTTTTTATCAACGCGAATAAAAAAGGTGAATTAAATACCCTCATGAATATTTCACCGGGCTCATCATGTTTTTTTCATATTTTAACAAAGCAATTGTATTTCCTCCAACTTTACCTATGAGAGACTTCACGATTTCTAGAGTATTCGAGACTTCACTCGCCGGTCTTTCCTGATTCAATTCTACTATCAGTTTGGAATAGCCCTCGCTCTCCTCTCGAAATAAATTGAATTTACGCTGTTTGTAACTGAAGAACAAAAGTAAGAGAGGAATGATAAGGTGCACGATTACAAAATTGAAGAAGTAAGAATGTCTACGTACAAAAGTTTTGTCTTCACTTTGACGAACTTTGTGTTAAAGTTTCGATTTTTAAGAATTCCAACGTCCTGCAGAGTGTCAATCTCCAGTCGTTCTTTGAGTATTCGATCTGTTAAAAACTGTCCAAAAGAAATAAAATCATAGAAATGTGAAAATTATAGATAATACAGGCGAGATGTGGAAGCTTGAGAAATATACCTTTTCGCTTTCTTTTACGATGTAATAAAAGTTGTTTCGGTTGTCGTTCACAACCTCGGCATCTATTAGGGTGAATAAATCGACGATTGTAGAGGGTATGGCTGCATCGATGTTCTAGAAAATTTCATAAATACATAAATACCATAATTTATTCATGCAATCGATTGTTTCTATCGATTTCTGGTGCAACTTGAATAGTTAACGCTTACGATCAGTTCTCCCAGGGTTGAGACAACATTGTCTTTCTTTAAATTGCCTTGGACTCCATTTGAGATCAATTCGTACAATCCTCGTCTCCATTCTGAAAGGAACAATTGTATTTTGAGGTAAAAAATGTTATCTTCGTCGCGAGCAATTGTTTTTGCTACTGTTTGGATCACGTTTCTGGGCGGGCTTTTGACAGTGATATTGTACATTGAAGATGATTAATCTTTCTATTCTGTGGACATACCTGTGGTGTCGCCTTCCTTATACTTCTGCTTGATTATCTTGAGGCTGCAAACATTGGTTAATCGACAATTAACTCTTCGGTAGAGCGATATACTCGGAATATTAAAGTTGCAACCATCAATATAGTTTTCCCCATAAATACAGATACTCGGTTTATCCTAATGAATCATTATTTGCCAAGTGAAATTATCATTTATTCTCGGGATGAAATCGAAAGCCTCAAACAATACGCCTGTGCCTATGACCACATTCTCCTCGTCGTTAAATGCCTGGATACTACCACTTACAAATCATTTTTTCCGTATTTGTCCCATGATTTCCATAAATCAGAATTCCACCCTCTATTAATCGCCATATCTCATTTGATATTACACAACTCTTGTGTTTCAATTTGTTAAAAAACACGACCGCATCAACAACGCACGTTACACAGTCGACGCCATTATTTGCAATGGCTCATGGGGCGTATTTTCAATAACAATATGGCGGATTATTCGTTTCACGGTCTTTCCATCGTTTGAAAATGCCGCGATAACTTCAAAAATGAGAACCGAACTAGCATTTGTCGTGGTTCCTGATAATTATTTTGATACTCACCGTTTTATTATTAAATCCTGGGAATTAAAATCGAGGAGGTATTCAATGAAATTGAAAAATTAAAAATTTTCCAAAAAGTATCATGGGAGTATGAAAATGGAGGCGGTATTCACTGAAAATTGAAAATTCGAAATTTTTCGAAAAGTATCAGGAGAGCATGAAAATCGAAGGGGTATTCACTGAAATCGAAAAATTAAAAATTTTCAAAAAAGTAGCAGGAGAGCATGAAAAACTAGGAGGTATTCACTGAAATTTTAAATTTCGAAATTTTTCGAAAAGTATCAGGCGAGCATGAAAATCGAGGAGGTATTCACTGAAATTGAAAAATTTAAAACTTTCAGAAAATAAAACTCACCCAGTCGATTGGTCCTTCTGATAACGGGACGGCTATTGAGGCAGTTACCGCGTCGACTGCCAGCGGTGTTCTGTGCGCATGGACGGTGTGCGTGCGTATGCACGGAGATCGCCTGGCGACCCCCCACTCGAGCGGTCTTCTGTGCGCATGCAGGGTGTTCTGTGCGCATGGGGAGTGTTCTGTGCGCATGCGGGGAGCCTCGCCGGGGGACCCCCCACTCGAGCGCCCCCGTCTCCAACGCCCTGCCATTTTCAGTGGGGAGTCAGTCGTTCCGCGACCGCGCGTCGAACAACTAGT
>NW_011887740.1:2922252-2965838 GCF_000806365.1 Fopius arisanus | reverse complement strand
GAATAACTAGGAAAATTCGATCGAATGAGAATAAATCATTCGTTATCAGAACCACTGTCGTCAGAATGAGTTCTGCCTCGAATTGTTTTTGATTTCTTGTTTCCAAAGAGTAGATTAGACGGCTTCTTTCCCTTTTCTGGTGGATTCAACAGGTCATCAGTGTATGATATTGCACCAGACAGGGCTATTCTCCACTCCATGATCTCTGTCGCAAAATCGTCGCAATTTCCGAGGTCCGTGAAGCCTACGATGTAGTCTTTTGTCTTGTGAGGGCTATCGTGGGAATTATTTTGATCCACATTATGGAAATAGCTTTAAGAAAACTTGGGCGGCGAAAGGTGTTCACTGCTGGATAACCTCCTGTTGACGATTTCGGTTTCCTCTTAATCTCTCGCATTTTGTCTACCTTCACCTTTCGTAAATGAATCACCTCTCTTCGGGTCAAGAATTGATCCAGGAATTCATCGACTTCGATTGTATCTCCCGATAAGAACTTCTCAGCTATTTTCTGGACACAAAGGAGAATACTAATAAAAATCACCATTATCATTTGATAATTGTTTATATAATTGCTTAAATAATTAATTCCGATTCTTCTTTAATTTCCGCAGCAGCTCACAGCCTTTCTCAGACAGTTCATGTAATGTTTTTTTATTCTCCTCGAGTTGGGGTTGCTTTGCTAGATTGACTTCAGCCAGAGAACGATTTCCAGCGATCAGAACTTTCTTTTCAGATTCCAATTCTTTAAACTAGAAAACCTCACGAAAAGTTGGTAAGTGGCATATCTAATTATTATCCGTTTATTGTCATCGATTAAATAATTCACCTGTTTTATGTTTTTAAATCAGTGTTGCTGAGATGAATATCTAGCCCCTGGTCCTGACTGTACATTTTCAATTTTTATTATGAATATTTTAAATATATATACAGAAATTTAATTTTCGTCAGCTGATGACATCGACCACAACAATGAGCACTTGTGTTTTTGAAAATAATATAAGGTATGATACAAACAGGTATTGACAAACCAAAAACAGGGGACAATTTCTTTCAGGCGGCACGAGACAGCGCGGCGACTATTTAAAAAATGATAATTGCAAATAGCAGGAAAAAATGTGAAATATATTTAAAAAAATCAAAAATAAGAGGAAAAAAAATGACAGCAAAAATTATTGTTATTTACTGTTTTATGTAATTTCCTTCCATGGAAAAATCTTTTTTCCCATCCATCCCCATTTCCCATCCATTGACTTAGTGGATTAGGCCTACAGGGGATACCACTTTAAAAAAAACGCGTTAAGGACTCTACCTCTTGGGTGACGTGGAAAGAGTTTCACTTTAATTACTTGATTTATGAAAAAATAGTCAATACTGGGGAAGAATCTCTCGTATTGAAATAATCATATACCCATTGTTCATTTATGCTTTTGTAGACAATTTTTATGCCATACCTTTTTTTTTCATGTCAATTTGAAAGAAAAAGAATCAAACGACTCGACTGGCATTCAAATGTAAACGCCAGAAATCGCTGAATTGTGGGGACGAAACGCACATGAGGAGAAGGCGTTATACAGTGCTATGTACGACGTCTGAAGGTACATGTCCCCTGTTTTGGTGTCGGCGACATCAAAGCTGGGCAATACCTCCCTGTATCATACCTTAACACCTCAGCATCGCGTGTGGCGCCCTCCCTCTCTTTGGATGCACCTATGGCATTCTGTCGGTGCAGAAGAATTCATCTTGTCCAGATCTCTAAGTTGACATTTACGTGAGTCATCAGTGCTATCAACACGGTTATGTCGGTGAATAATAAATAAAGAAGAATAATTAATTTTGGAGTTAATATTGAGTGATTAACAGTTCCTGAAGATTCAGTTCCATTATTTTTCGTCGACCATGATTAATGATTACGATTATTAGATTGGCTCCAGATTAATTTAATCCAAATTGGGGTACTGGTTTAACCTCTGGCCATCGCCGACGGCTATAAATAAAGAAATAAATAGAATAAATAAATAAATAATGGAGGGAAAGGGGGACAAAGTGCCATCGAACGAGGAGATTTTAGAAGATTTAACGAAGGACTTGGAGAAATTGTGTGTCGATAGGGAAAATAAAAAATCGGATGATGATGAGGGAAGGGACGGTGATTTCAAAGTTAAACCTGAGGAGGACCCCTGGGAGAAGGTGGGTAAGAGTTCGGAGGAGAATTCCGAGGCCACCGAGGTTAATCCACAGGAGGCCGAGGACTGGGTCGATGAAGAGGCACTCAAGGACAGAGAGGTCTCCCTCAGCGAAGAGGAAAAGGAGGTTTGAAGCAGTTTAATTTAATTGGGTTTTTATTCGTTTGGGTTTGGATTTGATTGGGAATTTTGATGGCTTTAGAAACTCAAGGCTGAGGCTGAGGAGCTGAAGAATGAGGGAAATAGTCATTTCAAATCGTCGGAGTACAGAGAAGCCATGAGGAAGTACACACAGGCCCTGCAGACGTGTCCTCTGAAATTTGAAAAGGATCGGGCTATTCTGTATGCCAACAGAGGAGCTGCCAAGGCAAAATACGACGTAATTACATTACTTGGATCTTGGCACTTTTATCTTCGGTTTTAGTCAAGCGTTCTGAACTATTTTATGAGTTATTGATATTCCTCAATGAATTATATTGTTTTGGAGAACGCAGTTAATCAATTAGAATTGACAACATTTAGATCACGGGATGATGTGGCGTTGAATTTGTCCTGCAGGAGAGAATATCGGCGATAGAAGATTGTTCAAAAGCCATCGAGCTGAACTCGACGTACCTAAAGGCTTACCTGAGACGTGGACAGCTGTACGAGCAAGAGAACAAACTGGACGAATCCCTAGCTGACTACAAGAAGATCCTCGAACTCGATCCCCACAACGCAGAAGCCAATCATGCTGTTAACGTACGTATTCACTTCAGCTGGTCTTATCACCTCGAGAAACAGTCAACGTCATTAGTGCGCCGATTCTATTCCACTATTTTCCCCGCTCCAATGTTTTTATTTCTTATTTTTTACAGAGACTGCCCCCGCTGATAGACCAACGAAACGAGAAATTGAAGCAGGAGATGTTAGGAAAGCTCAAGGACCTCGGCAACATGATCCTGAGACCTTTCGGTCTTTCCACGGAGAATTTCAAAATGGAACAGGACCCATCCTCAGGCGGCTATTCCGTTAAATTCAATCAGAATCCGAGTTAATCTCTAGCCCTCACAACTCCAAAAAATCTATTCACATAAGTCTCTTTGAAATAATACAATAAATTTTAAAATAAATTAACAAAATCGATAGATTAATCCACAGATTAAATTTTATTGATAATCCCAATTGTCCTGATCTACTCCATAATTCAATAATTAATGTACATATAATTAATGCTTTTTGCTGCATAATGATCTTTTTTCATCGTCCCGACAGAAAAAAACCAGAACTTCCTAATTGAGGATATTTTTAGATTCCTTTTAAGATTAATCGTACCGAAATCGCGCTGGTTTTTTAATTTATTCATTTCGTTATTAAATTCAACTCATCATACTTTATCATTTACTAAATTGCTGCTCTGAATCCCCTAGACCCAGTAAAGCTCCCCTTCGATTTTGCATAAAAGCTCGACATTTTTTCCTCTCTCAAATGTCAATTGCATTCGCAATTAAATAATCCACGTGCGTTCTCTGAACTCCAGATAAATCCCTTGAAATATTCGTAGAAGCTTCCTGGAATTTTCACTCATTATCGCCTAAAATTCAATTCCATTTGAACCGCAAACATTGAGAGTGGAGAATAAAGAGTCTACCAGGAGGTGTGAATAAAAAAAAAACCATCGATTACTGGGTAAAACAATTTGTGTGACTGAAAAACAATTCGCCCCACCAGGAGCTCCTCGACAACCACGCAAGTAGCCAATTCCAATATTCCCTTTACTCTGGTTATCCGGAATCTACCAAGGGCCAATGTATGTGACGTTCACCAGATTTACAAGCTTCCCTTTCCCCTGGAACACGGATTGTTAGAGCTTTCGGAATTGCGCAAGCGTGCAGTTGAATCGAAAAGCTTCAACGACTGTAACCTGACGAAATAGTGTAGGCGTTGGAGAACCGGCCGTAAGCTCGGTGCGGCTCCTGGTGAAATAAATAATTTGCCAACAGGGTGTCCCGTGATCGTGAGTGTCAATAACCGACTCGACAAATTATTAAAATAGGTGAAAGCTGATTTTTTCCAAGTCTCTTGATAACGCATCGATGAGCATCGAGTGGTTTTTATCGTATTTCAGTCCCGGGTGAGGTGCAATGCTGTAAGATAGATAAAATATACAGAAGAGGCACTTGGGGTCGGTTGAGGGGGTCAGGTGCCAGTGAAATGTGAATGAGAGTTGAATAGCAATATAAAAAAAAATCAAGAGTGGAGTAATAGAGAAAAACGAGGTAAAGGAGCGATAAGAAATGCCGAATGCCATGGATGTGACATCGAGTACTAGAGTAAGTTGATTTATCCGTTTATTATCAGTATTTTTTTTTTCTTCCTTATTATTCTCCTCACGTCTTGGGTACTTTGGGTGAATCAATAATGTCATTGTAATGTCAGTTGCCTGTCATTTCGAAAATTTCGCATCTCAGAGCGAATCAGTCCCCTTCGCTCCCATTCGCGCCCATTCGCTCAATTTTTCAACTCCAAATGTTGATAACTCTTTGTAGGTCACTGGTGCGTAGGTCTCATTGATAAACAATCGTGCTAACAATTAAAGAGCGACAATTGTGGCTTCCCCCAGTCATTTGATAACTCGTTCCAATCAATCGAGCCACGAGCTCTGTAACGCATAATTTCTCCACCCTCGTTGCACAATCCATTTTTATTTGTTCTCAGTAATTCGAGTGAGGACACGGTTAATTGAGTTGCCAGTGACGTGAGCGTTTGGAAGGGATCGATGAAGAGTTTTGGAAAAAGGAGTGGAAAGAAAATCTGATGAATAGTGAGAGCACTTGAATGAAATACTCGTGGGGTGGTTTTTAGACCCTCTTTATTTTTCCTGGGTCTTCCTGCCCGGCAAAACTTCACCACCAAGTCGGATAAACCGAGGGATGAAGTACCAGAATTCATATCTAATCCCAGTTTTTTGCGGTTCACACCGGTCGATAACTCGGTGCTTTTTTTCTATTCGAGCGGTTTCTCGATTAGTATTTTCTCAGTATTTCCTCGGGCTTTTCACCAATTTTATTTGTTTTTCTCGTCCGCTGAATGCTGTAATTGTTGGAGCTTGATGGTCGGGTGAAAGGGGAGAAATAAAAATAATACCGGGGATGGCATTAGGGTAGAAATTGCGGGGGCGTCGAGGAATCGATCGTTTGAAGTCGAGTTTTGGCGTGGGTTCAAAGGGATACGAGGGAGAAAGAGAAGGACTGCGACCAGGGTGAAAGTTTACCTTTGGTGAATGGCAAATTGTTATTAATTTTGTTGGAAGCCATCACTCAAGGGTACGGAGAAAGGGTGATGAGGGTGATAAGGGGGACAAGGGGGGCAAGGGGGTGAGAATCGATTGGAAATAGGAAAAGCGTTGACTCGTGTGTTTCCTTCGTCTGTTATCCCCGGCGTGTTGAATACGTGACCATTCAGCGGCAGATGAAATCGATATGACTGGCTTCAATGACAATATGCGGACGTGATGATAAAGCTAAAATCCTGGACGGATGTCGATTATGAGTTAATTATGCTGATGGAGGTTTTGTGCGATAAAAAATGTCATACCTCATATGTTTTTTTTTTTTTTCATAGACCATGAGGAGCCCGAGACGTCTGACACGAAGACAAAAATGGCCACTTCATTTGGCCTTATTTATTATTTATGTTTTCATACAACTTGTAACTTCCTCGAGTTCTTCCACGTCAGCCATACCACCTAATCAAACTTACACAACAACTGAAAAGAGTATTAGCAGTAGTTCACCATCGAGGGAAGAAATCAACACCCTAACGGTCACCACTGTTGAGGCCAATAAAAAATATGAAACTACTACTAGGAGTGAAAGAAAAACTGACTCACCAACTACGGTATTATGTGTTTTTGATAGATTTTGTGCAAGTTTGTTTTGAATGTCGAGGGGTTGTTCTTCGAGGCTTTTGATTATTTAGGGGGACTTTGTTTTACCTCGGGAATTCATTTTACCGGGAAATTATAAAGTCCTATCAGTTCAATTTGACGATTTAAGGAGTTGTTGTATTTTTAGGTGTTTCAGAAATTTCTGAAGGACGGCTTTTTGAAATTGACGTGAAGAAATAAAAATCGTCTTTAAATTTTATTACTTCTTAATGTCTCACGAAGTTTTATCACCGTGCAATGATTTTTCTATTTTCTCAGTAAACCTTTGCGAAATGTCAATTAAAAACGTTGAAAAACCTAAAGGTTTTTTAATTCAACAAAAATTGCAAACTGAAAATTTGGGAGTCGTTGAATAATTATAAATTTAAAAACATTATATTTTTTCACGTCAATCTGATTGATGGTTTCTCGAAAATTTACAAGACACAAATGAGAATATATCAGCAATAACTCCTTAACTTATAATTACAGATTTAGTCTGAAAATGATGGATTCAATGTAGAAATGGTTTAATGTACAAATGATTTTTGTATAGTGGATTCAATCTGTGAGAAAAAGGACCTTTTCGTATTAAAAAATATGATTATTATTTGAAATGACTAAAATCAAGAGCTTCTTTCTCTCTGCTTAAATCTCTCGGAAGAATTTCTCGGCATCTAGAAGAATACCAGACGTATCAATTTTTTTAACTTGATGCTGTAGGTCAGTTCTGGAAGATATTTTTTTATTTATACCAGACTTTTTTTTAACAAGAAATTCCTCTTCAATTTCGAGAGATCTTCCAAAACTCAGCAGCTAGTCACTTTTCATCGGTTAATTAAAAGTTCGATCGTTTGCCTTTATCCGGAAATTTCTAAGACTTGAGTTATCAAAGAAATTGTTTCCATAACATCCCAGATGTCTCCAGCAAAGACAACAACCTCCTCGGGGGGCTCTCATCATCCGACGTGGCGTCCTCCTAGGGAAAATTGCACAGCCCCAGCAATTGAGCAATTTCCAAAGCCATTTATGGGTAAATGGGGAAGAGAGCATGGTGGTCTGATAATTCACATTCTGGCTGCCATTTACACATTCCTTGGTCTCGCTATTGTCTGTGATGATTACTTCGTCGCAAGTCTCGACAGAATTTGCGAGGAGCTCAGACTGTCGCCGGATGTTGCTGGAGCAACCTTTATGGCTGCTGGTTCCTCAGCACCTGAATTGGCTACTGTTATCGTCGGTGTCTTCTTCGCTCAGGATGACATTGGGGTAATTCACCGCTCTTTAAACTTTCTACTCACTATTTTCAGAAAATCAAACTCCATTCAACAACAAGTGTCTTAATTGTTCAAAATTCTTCGCTCAATCTCATTTTGAAAATTCATTGAAAATTGCCGGTATTTTCTCTTTTTTAATGTTTTTTTTTGTGAAGTTCCGGGAAACCGTGGGTCAGGTGACAAAAAAAGATTTTTCGGTCTTATCATCATTCGATGGCTCACAAATTTGTTTATTCAGTTTCTGAAAAATGTTGTAAAAAAATTTGTAAAAAAAAACGGAAAAATGAGAATATTTCGGCAATAATTCCTGAAAGAGTGGAAACAATTACTCGCAATTAAAAAAAAAGGCTGCGCTGGAATTTCCAGCAGATATATTTTAGATTTTCATTCAATAAAAAACTCAATATTTGGTTCTGAATATTTCTATTGAATTTTTAATGGAAATTTAAATTCCGTGAGTTTTCCCCCGAAAACGCATTTAATAAGAGAAGATTAAAAAATCCATGAATATTCAGTGTTATCTCAATAATGTTATTCAGAGAATATATTATTATTAATTTCGTCCCTTATGAATATGTAACAGAAACGGTTAAATATTCTTCGGCGTAAAATTAATTTCTGAAATGAAAAAATTATTTCAATTAACACTGACTCATGCTAGGGATTATTTAAGGTATTATCTAAGGCTGATAATTATCAATTAATAATCCATGAGAAGACTATCCAAACAAAAATCAATTGAATTCCCATTATTTATAGCGGTATGTTTTTTAAATGGATTACACGTCATTTTTCGCAGTGACTGAAACATTTTTCTTCCATTCCATCAATTTTCAAGTGCTACTGAACTTCTGCCGTAGATTTTCAATTAATTATATCCCCGCTATTAGCAGCGAAGAATTTATCATAAAATTGAAGAATATGTAGCACATAAAGCTGTAGTAGAAGATTTAAATTTAATGGTAGCCAAGCATGGAGCTCGAGGTTTAGATAATACCTTAATTAATTCTCTCCCCGAGATGAATTTGAGATTCTCCCGCTGGTAAAATGAGCCTTCAACTTTCTTAATTTACATTTTCTCAACTAATAATTGAGTTAATTGACGTTTACTACTAAAACTACTCCGTTTACTTACTAAAAATGCCGTACGATATGATTGCATATTATTATTCTTCTCATTATTGTTATTATTATCATTATTTGAACTATAGTATTAATGATTTACTCATGTTGTTTATTTTAAAGGTGAGTGGAGTAATTGGTAGCGCCGTATTCAATATAATGTTCGTAATTGCTGTTTGTGGGCTGTGCACGACGACAGTATCGAAATTAAATTGGTGGCCCCTGTGTCGAGACTGCTTCTTCTATTTTATATCGATCCTGGTGATGCTGGGAACTATCTACAATAAAATTATAAGCTGGTACAATTTAAACTCCAACTAATTCAAACTTTGCTCGATCCTCGAAATTGCAACTTTCTCAATTGCATCTCCAGGCCTGAAGCATTACTGATGCTGATCACGTACGTTATTTATTGCGTTGCACTGTCCTACAATGAGCGGCTCGAACGATGGGCAAAGTCGTACAACATTCCCTTCCTTCCCAAGGATGAAGAGCCTGCTGAGCAGAGTGCACTCGTTAGCTACAGATCGCTGCAGGAGGATAGGCAGTCTTATACGGGGCCTAATTCACCAGTCACCGAGCAGATTAAGAGTCAGGATGGTTCGTTGTACAATCAATACAATTATAATCCTCTATTTCTTGACACAATCAGATGTTTTTCCAGAATTTCCCTCAGTTTTATTTCTTCTGAAAGATTTAACCGATTCTTCGATTTTTTTATTTATAATAATTCTACCCTCTTTCCAATGGAAATAACGAATTCTAATTACTTTCCAATATTACGAATTATTACAATGAGTAATTGAAAATCAAATTCCCATTGATTTTTCCATTACATAAAACATTTTTTGAAATTCTTGGGAATTTAAATGAAGAATTTGAATTCTCTAACGAGACTGATGAAATTATAAGCTTTACTAAAGATTTGACAGAGATTTTAAATTTTTAAAAGAATATTTATTGTATTTATTAATAAATTTACGTTCAGATGTCTCATCGCATTCGATTATCGATGAATCGGGAATCCGAGAATCTATTATGATTAATTCCTCTGAATTAATTACGCTGCATTCAGTCGTTCACTTGTCAAAGAAAAAACAACAAATGTAATTCTTCGCAGGAATACCAGCCCCTGGGGAGCAACCAAACCCCCAGCAGCCCCCGCCTCCACCCCCTGCATCGCAACCCCAGTACTACAAGGCAAAAGAGGCAGATCCTAACGAAGTGTCTCCCCTGGAGAGACCGGCGGACGCCAGCCAGTGGAGGCTCTTCACCTGGCACTTGGTTTATCCCATTCACTACACGTGTCGTGCAACTATGCCCGACTGTCGACAGCCAAAGTGGCGCAGCTGGTACCCCTTTACCTTCTGCGTTTCGATGGTATGGATCAGCTTCTACAGCTACATCATGGTCTGGATGATCACTATAATTGGTGAGAAAGAGCCGACGATTTTTCCACATCAACAACTTTTTTTGTATCTTTCAATAATTTTTTATCAAATTTCTCTACATTTTTGTATTTATGTTGGAAATCGATTGATTTTCAAAAACTATCTCAAAAACCGCCTGATGATATAAACAGTAATAATAAGTCTGAGAACAATTAACTACTAATTAAATTAATTCCTAAACTTGGAATATTGAAATTAAAAAAACGTTACAAATGTTTTGAGGATAGAAGGTTCTATTGTTTTCGGAGTGATGATTGCATGGGGTCTGTGTTTTGCTGACAGGCAGTACATTTGGCATTCCTGACACTGTCATGGGACTGACATTCGTCGCAGCTGGAGTCAGTGTTCCAGACGCTCTGTCATCACTGGCAGTGATTAAAGAGGGCCTGGGAGACATGGCAGTGAGTAACGCAGTCGGCAGCAATGTCTTTGATATTCTAGTGTGCCTCGGATTGCCTTGGTTCATCCAAACGGCTATGATTCAACCTGGATCTCATGTCAATGTCACCAGCAGAGGTACATATCCACAGCGTAATCGAATTGTACTACTACACAATCATTTTGTTTTATAGAAATAATTCCCATAAAATAAAATGAATGAATGTTTCCATTGCAAGAATCTCGCTATCAATAATGAGATTTCTGAAAAGTCGATGAATAAAATCTTTGCCCCCAGGATTAACGTACTCGACAGTGTCCCTGTTATCAACGGTAGTATTCCTGGTGCTGGCAACTCACATGAATGGCTGGAAGCTTGATCGAAGGTACGGTGCAGTGCTGATGGTCTGGTACTTGATTTTTATCGTATTAGCGACAATGTACGAGCTCAACGTGTTCGGCGAGTGGAACCAACCTACATGTCCGAGTAATTATTAAATCATCATAAATCACCTGGGGATAATCCATCAACGAATGACGAGAGTGAATTAACCAGGACAGTGTAAATTATTCAGTCTAACCACCGAGATTATCGAGAGATTAATCAATACTAAAACGATAGAGACAATATTATATCAGTATTACGTGCTGTCCTTGTTATTATATACGAAAACGAGGGGACGAGCATTGATCATTAACATTACCAGCCAATGCAGATTGTTGCCTATAGATAATTCAATCCTGCGAATTTGATCAACGATTGATAGTCATGATATCGTCCTCACGCGAGATGCACGCGTGTCACTGAATGAAGACATCGAAAAAACAAATAAACAAAATGTTTAAAAAGTGGAAGCTCAAGAGTTCCATTTATTATAAAAGATGAAATTATTTTTTAGTCATTTATTTAGACTTCAAGGGGAGAATCTATGAGTTTTAAAAGTCGATATCAGTGAGATTTCGTTTACGGTGAAGATCCATTGTATATGTTTGAATAATCAGTGCAATTATTAATACAAAAAAAAATCATATTGAAAAAACAATGCGGGCTAGTTTGTTAGGTACAGAAGTGCTTATTCAGTTTTTGAAAATTATATAGAGTAATAAACAAATTAAATTTTCGTCGTTTTTTCAAATAAAAACTGAGCAGTTCGCGTAAAATAATGAGAACAGGGATTCTATAAATATCTATAGCATAGATCTAAAATAAAAAAAAATATTCTGAAAATATTGAGGGAAAGATTTTGCTAGCTATCACATTAATAGTGCAGTGTTTTTTGCAATAAAAATAAAATTAGTTATGTGAGGAGAAATTGGTAAAAGCTAGACCAATTATGACCAAAAAAAATGTAAAAAACATTATGACTCGAAAATCGCAGGACTAGAATTAATTGTGATCTGTCAAATATCTATGGTGCAAGCGATTTTTGCATTAATTACTCGTTTTCAATCTCACCCTAATAGCCTGTGACTTTTAGACCTCATGGTAATCTTCCCGTAATTTACCACTTTGATCATTCGATTCACGTGAATATTAAGCCTACAGGTACACGAGTCGGTGAGGGATTTATATGTTTATAAAATAACACAATGATGAGAATAGTGACGTAATGATGAGTAGACTATTGCTAGTTCCATGACGGGTGCGGTGATTGGACGATTTCGATTTATATTAAAAATTGCACTATTTAATAAAATATTTACACAATCATTTTGCTGAATATATCTAAAATAAATCGTGCAATTTTTTCCATAAAAAAAGAAATTACTGAAAAATATGTAGAATAATTAGTACAAGTTAGTTTTTTGAAATTCGACTTCCTGGTAATATCGTTTTTTTATATAAAAAATTTATATTATATCCATATAAAATCGCCAGGTGAATGATGCTCCAATATTGATGGCATAAATCGGAAATTAGAAAATACTGTACGAATACTTGAGTAATTATTTACCCAGATATTTTATATTAACAGTAAAAAATTAACATTTTTCAATATAATGGAAACAAAATGAATTATGTGGGAGTCGAATTTGAAAAAAAGGGTTAGTGAGGTTTACGACGCATAATTGTATAGCTTCCTCGTGCATAGATCTTCCGAAGGACCTTTATTTGCTTGATCGAGCTTTAATATTTAATGAATTGGTGGGCTGTAGGGGAGGCCGGGTGATTGCGCGAAAATCGCTCAACAATTTGTCGTGAGATCAAAATAATCCTCGTTAGCGTGCAAGATTAATATCGCGGTGAGGGGAGAGGTGGAGGGAGGTTTTCGGGGGTGGTACCGCCCTTTACGCGAACGGGGTGATAAAAATATCCAAGAATGACAATAATTGAGCCTTAATCCGATGAAAGTATCTACAACACTCCAGACTCTGCGCGATCCTTGGAGCAGAGGAATTACCTCCATGGAATTCCCCATTGATTACAGATGACTATTCACGATTTTACGATTTTATCATTTCCAAATTAATTGTTTATACGGGGTAGTATCATCTGGATGTGATTTAGATGAAGAGATTCGTGAATTTGACACTCGCGGATTTCGTTAACTTGCACTTTTTGAATTTAAAAAGTTCAAAGAATTTCGCCTGTATAAATTCAGTAGTTTAATTATTTCATAAATATTAATACAAATCGGAAGTACAAAAAAGAAATTTATATACGAAGGAAAATAAATGCATACGTAAGGAGTCCCGATATTTTCTAATTGTTCAATTTTTTTTTACAAATTTCTGAGAAATAGTTGATAAAATTGACGTGAAAAAATCCAACGTTCTTTCAATTTTCAATGAATATCTCTTTTTGAATTGGAAGTCTTTTTCCAGAATAATTTCGAGAAAAAGAACAATTTGTTGAATAATTTGATATTAAAAAAATAATGAAATTAATTTGACGTCCATACGCGTAGAAAAAAAATTCTCTCCTCCAAGGATCACGGAGTTGCTCTGCATACCTATAGTTAATTATTAAACTTATGTAAAATAAATGCAAACGAATGTTTAGATCGGTTGATCGTTCGACGTTAAATATCTGTGTTAATCTTTTAGCTATTTAGAGAGTTTTATTGTTACAAATGATATATAATATATGGAGGGCCCCGTTGTTTGGGCCGTGCACGGCTTCCGGCACTCACAAAATTCATTCAATACCACACGTTTAAATAATCGAGTTACGAATGATGTAGTTGGTATAATATATTACTGTACGTGGACCAGTATCGAACGTTGGGATACGGTTATGAGTAAGGATTTATCGGGGCTTAGTAATTCACGAGAGCTTGTGCCGCTTCCAATGTACCAAATATTAAAAGGAAATGTTTTATGTCGTCATAATTCTCAGGCACTCAACGAAAATATTTAACGAAGTACTCTGCGTCTTTTAAAATCTACTTTTGCTTCGGACACCTTCCCTTCGAATTGCTATTTCTTTCTCAAATATTTCTTCCTATTTCGCGTTGGGATATTCTAAAGAGAACACTTATTGGATGATCGCATGAAGAATTCGAATATACCGCCAAAAACTCATACTTAAAATTCTCTCAAAAAAATATCATACCGTTATGATCAACCGAAATTTTTTCAGCAAGAATTGATGTTTCGATTTTTTGATTTTTTAAATCTATAATTATGCCTTTTATTCAGTGGCAATGAGAAATGCTAATGAATTTTCAATATTTCGAATTCAAAATTAATTGAAAATCAGATCGTTGATATGATTTTTCATTCGTTTTAAGGATTTGGCGATTATTGGCGATAGAAACTATAAAAATACAGAGTTGAGCTTTTCATCTGACAAGATTTTTATGGAAAATTGGAATATTATAGTAATTAAAACATAAAACTGAAATAACAGATAAAAAAGAGTGCAATCCCTTCAATCTTCTCCCCACGAAAAAATGGGAATTCTTCACAAGGCCTTTCAATAAATATTCTCCACAAATAATATTGCTTTTACCCATAATACTGGTGAAATGGTCAATATAGATACGTAGTCGTTATATTAAAATAAGAGTATATTTATATGATCTACGATGAAGTGAATAATCCAGATCAATAATGAAATCAAAGTCAATATTATTTGTCTTCTTATTGAATTCCATTCTCTCTAATTGTCAATCTTAATCCTTTTGTCTGTCAACTCGAGGGAGTGGTCGCTTAGATGATATATTAAATAGATTTGTGAAGCTTCTACGATCACTGATTGCATTTTATAGATTCATTACTCATAATGAATTCATAATTATCAATGTGATGAGTCCTCAAGCGTCAATACCAGTTAGTGATACTGACGATTAATTCGTCATGTAAATAATTGTTGTACCAACGTATACGCGATACCACGTGTATGCTGATACAGAGTAAATAAAAATTATACAGATATTATATAATTATATGTATACAGCGGTCATAACTACGCGAGTAGTATGAGTATATCATAGGGGTCACACCTTCATACGCACCATTCACAAGCAGATTAATTAATTGACTATTTATTATCAGCGGTTTAAGCATAATGGAACAATTTGAACACTGAAATTATTCATTTAGCAGAGACAATGTATGGGATCGAGGTAAACATAGGTGTTATGTACTCTGATGTATTGGATCGTTAAACAAAAATAAATGGCAATTGCTAATTTCGTCGTTTTATTGGGTAATCCCATTTTTTTTAGTATTTACTTTTACACTATTATTTCTTTTAAAAAATGGGTGAAAAGTTACTAACGTTTTTTTTATATTATAATAATGCGGTGGAATCTTTGGAATAAATTTTCAAACCTCATGTGTAACATTTGGTAGATTAATTTTTCTGCAAGGATGTTATCATTAATGTTATCATTAAATATTCGATAATTTTGGAACACTTGAGATATTCCTGCGAATTCATATCTCTGATTTGTTTTTTTTCGATTGTGGAGTAGATACTGCTGAATATACATTTTGTAAATAACAAATAAAAAGAGAGAATGAAAAAATTTTGTGAGATATTCGAAAAAAAACGACTCTAGGAAATTTAGTGGATCTCGAAAAATGCTTGACCGATCGACCTAGAATTTCGAATCGAAAACTGGCACAGCTACTCTCAGAAATTCTATATTCGATAAAAAAAAATATCTAATCTATCTGTAAGAAAATGAATTCATTTTTTCACTCGAGAACATTTTCTATTAAACACTTCAATGGCATTCGTTCGAGAATAGAAAGGGATTTAAAAATGTTTTAAAGAGGTTTTTAATAAAATAATCCGGAGAAAACGTTTTTCAAGGAATTTTTCATACCTGCGATCATTAGTCCCTGCATTACCGAGAGAACTGTCATGGTAAAAACGATCAATCTGTATGGGAGTGGGGATATCTGCCAGCTGGAGATACTGTCAAATCGTATATATACCACGATAACTCGTGAAATTATTTACGAAGTTATGACAATATTGACTTGTCAATGATTGATAAACAAAGAGTGAGTTTTTATGTTAATACCCGACATTTAGCGAGATGAGGGACTAGAGTGTCCCAGTTATTTTTGCTGAAATAAAAAAGCAGAAGAATTATTGATTCGCTTAACGAGCTCGACTGCAACAATATTCAAGAATTTTCATTGCAAAATGAGGGGAATTTTGATCTTCGATCATCTCAATGACGTGCTCTTCACAAAATGCAACCGCAAGTTCTCGAAACATGTTTTTAATCTTGGCAAGATTCAGGGATTAATCCCCGAAGACGAGGTAAGTAAGGTATAGAATATAATTAAATGACTGAACTTGATTATTAAATGTCGTTTTGCTTTATCGAGGACGAAGAATCGTGGAAACTGAGCGGGAATGTCATAATGCAGCTGTTTTCACCGGT
The DNA here is from genome assembly GCF_000806365.1 of Fopius arisanus. Taxonomy (NCBI): domain Eukaryota; kingdom Metazoa; phylum Arthropoda; class Insecta; order Hymenoptera; family Braconidae; genus Fopius; species Fopius arisanus. The sequence continues at coordinate 2,949,671 of NW_011887740.1, read as the reverse complement.
TGTCACCTCCCAGCAGGTGATGGCCTCACAATTTGGCAATTCTTACACCTCGATGCAGTGCCAGGATGGCACCAATATCGTTTTTGATGATGCTATGGGCTACACATTCATCTATGTGTCCACTGATGATGTCGAGTTCATGAAGAGAACATTGGGGATTTGCGTGACGATCGTCACGCACGTTTGTGGACCTGATGTTGCTACGTGAGTTGAATCTCGTCGATATTAAACGCAAATTCATTCCCTGAGAAACTACTGTTCGGTCAATTTTTTCGAGAATAAGAAAATTCAATTCGACAGATGCAGGACGTATCGGGAAAAATTTTAGAAATATCTAGTCTGGAGATTTTTTTTTGATTGACATAGGACTCAGAGAAATGAAAATAAATTTTTATTTTCTGTTCATGTTTCAATGACCTTATGAAAAAATAAAAATTAATTTGTAATTCTATAAAATCTATCTCTTCTCATGACGATAGTGACGATGATTTTATTATTTTAAATTGTTCATTCTGTTGCAAAATTAAATGTCTTGAGTGCCTGTCATTTCAGATTAAAATCAAGCAGACAGAAAGCTTCCCTGGTGTCTTCCTTGCTGGACGCCTGGAGATTCCTCCGTCAAACGGAGCAAAGTATCCTGACAGAATCAGTCGAGCAACTCAGCGTGAACGCAGACATAGCATCCTCAACCTTGAAAATCCTGCACGAGACCTCAGACAAGCTCAAGACGCAGTCAGAATTCTCGAACGTGCACGCTCTAGTTTTGGTGGAGAATAAATTTCTCTCTCTGTACTCGAGCAAAAATGCCCAGGACCTCAGGGCAGCAGACATTCTCCTGATGATTCTGATGTGCCGAGTCGCCAGTGGAAGCAAATCCGAGGATCTGGAGAATGATGGAGACATGCTTCTAAGCCAAAGTCATGGGTCCAGCGACGAAGGATCCCTGGGCATTGGAGGAAAACTGCCTAATCCTACATTAGCTGATATTGGCCACCTATTCGGTGATTCGAGAGACTCCTCATTCAGCGAGGGACTGAATGCCCTGGCTGAGGAGGGTCTCTTCAGCCAACTGTTGCTCCTGGGGTCCGAGCAGAGCAGAACCTCCAATGCAATTCACATCTACGAGATTTCTGAAGGGATTCACCTGGCAGTCATCCTCGAAGTTACGAATTTAGCAACTTCCTCTGGGATTTACGAGAGTTTCTATCATCTCAATGTGATGAATGGTCTTCAGCTACAGAGAGATCTCGACGAGCTGCGAATAGCCTTCGACAATTTCGATGGAGCCATTAAAAAAACCGTCGATGGCATCAAGAAAAACCGAGGGCACGTGGGGAGTGACGTTGACATGTGTCAGAGACGCTTGCAGGTTAAATGGGAATTTGTTCGAAAAAAGTACTTGGAGCTCTTCAAGTCGAGGGACCCAGAGGCTATCCTCCAGATTGAATCCAATATCTCTGGGTTTATAGATACAATGAAGGACCTATTCAGACTTACTTGTTTCAGCAGGAGCTTCCTTAAGAATGGAAATGATGTTGTACTTACTGTCTGTCGACTTGTCAAGCAGAAGTTTAATGACTTCAGTGGATTTCTCAGGGTCAAGGCTATCAAGAATTTCACTTTGAGGTCGAGGACTTCGTTGACGATTAATAAGTATCTCGAGGAGTTTCCCGGCCTTGTGCATTTTATTTACATCGATAGAACCACACACAGACTGACTGCACCCACCCTAGATTTTACCAATCCAGAGACTTTGGCACTTACTACTAAAAAAATATGGTCAATGATCGATCACAGCAGGAATCATCTGCAGGAGGGACATTTTTCTGTTATGTGGAAAGATACTACTTTCAATTATGCCTATTTTCTGTGGTTTGAGGACAGCTCGGTAAGTACAACTTACATTGGTAAGCTAATCAACAAAAAAACCTTGAGTAAAAATATGTTTCCGACTATCACGTTTATATTTCCCGTTGATTAATTATTAGTACCATTAACGAATTTATTTAATTTAATTTAACTGTTCTTTCCAGGGTGCTCCTCTGAAGTGCAAAACCTACCTGAACAGTGTGATAAAGAATTTTCCAGTACCTGGAATTTTATGTGATGACTATTACAAGAAATTAGCACAGGTTTGCTTTCCAAAGGTATCTCCCAGCAAAATCCAAATTTACGAACTCTACTGCGTTCACTTGGGTCTCGCCACATCCTCATGTGTGCTCGAGCACTCGAGAAGACTAGCAGCTACAATCTGGGAAGTCACTGGACTTCCAAACAATCCTGCTGATCTGTTGTAAATGTTTATCCATTTATTGAATTTTAATAATCCCTGGAGTCCCAAGGGAACAATCAGAATTGTGCCAATGTTTTTAAAACATTTTGTAATTAGATTTTTATTCAAAAGACAGTATTTATAGGCCGTACCATAATATCAACATTTGTTATTGTTTTTGTTTTCTCCTCTACGATAAGCCCTCTTAATGACGCAATTGTAAATAAATGAGTATAAAACGAACTGAAATTATTCTGAGTGACGAATAAACGGAATTAAGTATTTAGTGATTACAACTATATTTTAATGTAAGAAAATATTTACAGTGACGTATGATAAGGAGTCTGTGAAAAATACATTGGGTATTTTATTCCAACGACACAGATAACAATTTCTTTGGATAAACGTGGAACTCTCTTAATTTTTTTCTCTCCCTCTCTCTCTGATATTTTATTAATTTTTCTTACGAAATGCAAAAAGAAAATTGAATGAACGATAAATTCTTCAAGGAAACTCATCAACTTAGAGAATCATCAACAGTCTGGCTCCGAATCGTCAATCATACGCTCGGTTGTTTTTTTTGCTGCTTGACTGTACGAGGAAGATTTTCTTGTTGCATAAGGATTAGGCAGCTGTTCAGGGCTCGGCGTTATGTGACTGTCAAATGCCATGGAGTGACGGGTCTTCTGTTTCTGGAAAATTGATCAACACAGGGGGTTCAATATTTTCATTTCCGGTAAAATTAATGAAGTGATTAATGAAGTGATGGACAATAACTTTTTAATAGAGGTTGTAAAATTTTTATTGAGACCTTTTTAGTTCTACGTAATCGCTTGAAAGATGAAATATGTATTCAGAAAAATTTCGGTTAATTTTCATTCTATAGTGATAAGATCAGAGATATTTCTTGAGAACTCAATATTGATTCTGTTTATTAATCGAATGATGAGAGGACTGATTTAAATTGTGCAATTAATATCTCAACTCACAGGAGTAATTGATGAGTCCTTCGACAACCAAGAATCATCCTGACACCTGGAAGCTCTCGACGTTGACTCCTCGTTACGCTGAAACTTGTCCCTGCGAGATCTGCACTTGGTATCAATCAGTTGTGCCTCCCTGCTCCTGAGTTCCTTCTCCATCAATTTCTCGAATAGAGCTCGTCTAGTTTCCAGTACACTCCTCTCCAGCTCAGCAACCTCCTGATCAGTCTTGACAATCAATGGGACTAGGTCTTCCAGGTGCTGCTCAGCAGCTCGTTGGATCTCGCTGATTGAGTGGATCCCAGGTGTTCGAGCCAAATCCAAACTAAAAATCACAAATTGCATCGAATGATATTTTATTTCCTGAAATTATCACGTTCGCAGTGATGGAATTTATTTGTAAGTACTCACTTCAGAGATTTTACAAATTTTGTGAAGGCATCTGGCTCATCACAGTATTTCCTTGGGCTTGGCTTGTAATCAGAGCCATCGTGTCTCGTCGCATCGTGACCCAAATTATTTATTCTCAGGGGAATGGGGTTGTACATCCTAAAAATCCAAAATTTATACTGTATTTCTAACCAAATATAATACAATTCTACTTTACAACCGATTATTTTGAGGAAATCCGCCGAAAATAAAGAGATAAATTTATCTGACAAGATAAATGATAGACAACCAACGAAAGATTCAATAAAAATTTCATCACTCTTTCCAGCTCAGAGATATGAATCATTGATTAGTCTCATTGATAATCATGACTCATTGATTTATCGATATCTTCTAATGTAGGAAGCCCGGGGATTTTTTGGTGAAGTCTGTTGTTTCTTCCAAATTCAAAGATATTTATCGAATTATTATTATCCCGGATATTACGAGAACGTCCTGATTATTATTTGTACTATTATTATTTCATATTGTTATTTTTTAAACTGATTAGTAGCGAGTGATTTTTATTTTGTTGAACACTAAATTCCGAACTCAATGGCTTATCTTACCCTTGCTTGTAATGCAGAAAGACATGCTTAAACTTGTGAGTTCCTTCTCCCAAAGTCATTGAGGTATTGAGCATACAGGCGACAAAATAATCCTCGTTGATCTGATTACTGGGGTCTCGAAAAATCGATAGAAACTGTTTGTGGAGTATTTTGTCCCTCAGAGTGGGAGTGAGTGAACCGTTGCGACGGAATCGGAACCACCCTACCACGTTTTTACCCTTGTCCTTGATGAAATCCTTTAAATTGTCTTCCTTTATCTCGCCAGCTGCGTTGTAGATCTGATCCGTTGGGGAGCATTTTATGATACTCTGGATGTCTGGAAAGCAAGAGGAATTAATCAATTGTTTAATTCTCCCTTTATTAAATTTGATAACATTTTTCTTGAAGATGTTTCACACTTTTTTACTCTAAATTCTCATTTTTTTGTTTTTCTAGAAAATAATCAATGGGATTTACGTGAAAAAATGTAACACGTTCAGGAAGGAAGTGCCTTTGTGATTCTTTTCAAGAGTTTATAAAAAATACATGAAAATATTCATTTTTTAATGAACTCATTACCTGATTAAATCATAAAATTACTAAAATAGTGGCAAAAGCCTCACCAACGTGAACCTTCACCGACTCCACATGTCTCTCTGAATCTGTGACGTTTTTCGTGACGAATGATAGCACTTCCCCGAAGAAAAAGCCCATCTAGATGAACAAACATCGCAATTACCAAAATATATCGCCGGGGCATCAAGGTAACCGCCATTCAAACGCCTCTTTTGAGGTTAGAGGCACCTGTCATCTCGATTTTTAGTATAACGTTAGATTATTTAAAATTGTTTTTCATAACAAATTAACGAGGTAGAGAGACTCGGCAATTTTTACCTGATCACCTCGGCTTCGTACATTCTCATAAAACAGGAGAGAAAGTGCTGCACCAGAAATTGTAACCATCAATTCGTTTTCCGCCATGTTGACTATTTATTGGATTGCAATGCGGAATTTTCAAGTCGCGCTCTTTCGTTTCGTCTAGATGGTGGGGGTCACTTGACACAGTAAAATAGAATACGTCCGACTTCATTTATTTTTATGTCACAATTCTTCCCCATTTATGTGATACATATAAATTCGGTGAAAAAGATCACCGAATGACGAATGACGCATTTTTTATTTTATGTTTAGAAAATGGAAATGGCGATAATGAACTTGGCATTCGATTTGAAGGAGAACTGACAAGAGTTTATTACTGCGATAAAACAATTTTTTCTATTTTGGAGGAAGAAGCAATTGAACAGCCTAATGATAGAAAGAGGTAAGTGCAACGTACCAGTTTCTTTTATAATTATTATTTACATCGAGACCTATTAATTGCTATTGCTAATTATTTGTAAACAATTGTTGATTTTATATATGGGTGATTTATACATACGTCAGGGTCCTAGTAATGTATTAAATAAGATAGAGAAGACGAAAACTATAATTAATTATTTAATTAATTGAGATAAAGGCAAAATAATTATTTTGGAATTTGAAGACAAAAAGACCGTAGGGTCTTGTGGTCTTCAAGGGATCAACAGTCCCTCCCATTAATGGATAAATCATTATGCATTACGAATTTCCAAGAAAACAAATAAATTAATAAGTAACGGTTACTAATAATGTAAAGTAAATAAATAAATAATAAATAGTAAATGTCTGAGAACCAGAAATTAGACGGGGTTTTTATGTAAGAGATGTGACTCTCAGACAATTCTCAATTGTACAATACAGTAGTGTACTAAAATGTAGTAAAATCAAAACGTTAAAAATTCTATTGTTCTCTATTCGGAGGGAAGAAAATGAAAAAAAAATTGTCAGAAGTGGGATTCGAACCCACGCCCACAGAAGTGGACTGCGACCTGAACGCAGCGCCTTAGACCGCTCGGCCATCCTGACGCAGTGAAAATATTTTTTCAACATCATCTGAAATACGAAAATCCTCCAAAACCCTCGTTTTCTCTTGAAAATCCGATAAAACATTCGCGTTCTTCATTAAACCACAAAAAATTATTCAAAATTCGTTACCGTGTACGGGGAGAAAAATTCTGTGAAAATTACCTAACCATTTGGTAATCGTATTGTGTTTTACCCGTTGGGAAGAAATTACTGCTTAAGTACCGCTTAACAAAAATTGTCAACTGCTTAGAAACTGTTGTCTAGCCATTCGCAAAAAAAAAATTAGAAGTTAGGTACATTTTCTCAAACGGTTAGATCTTTTATTAAGTCGAGAAATTTTATTAAACAGTTCAGTAATTTTCTCCGAACGACTAAAACACGACAGTTACCAAACGGATAAGTAATCTTTACAGACTTTTTCGCTTCGTGTATTAAATGAAAAAAAGGTTGAGCTGTTGGAAATTGTATTGGAAGTATTGGAAATATTTTCAACCCAACCACGAATAGGCAAACCGTTATTACAGTTTGCCATGAGTAATGAGTCACTTAGGCTGTTTATGGCTTATGCAAAACGACACGTGAACCAATCAATAAATAAAGGGACTTGTCTTTGAAGAAGACCTCACATCCTAGACGAATTGATGGCCAGGAGTCACTTTTTAACAAACTCTCGAGCAAGCAACATTAAATTGTTGGCGATATAATTTCATTGAATCGGGGATATTACAAACCTAACTTGAATCAAACCTAGCTCAAATCCTTACCTAAAGTAAAATTGTTAAAATTTTTTTTTTTAATTAAATAAACCATCGAATCGTATAATAACCTGAGATACGACTTCCACAGACTCGCCCTCGGGAAAATTCAAAAGCCTCGACGCGGGAAGCTAATGAAGTTGAGAGCGCGTGCGATGCCGAGACAAAAATAGTCCCCAACACTTCAAAGTTATTATATTTCTAGCCTGCGAAACTTAAGGATGAGATGTTAGTGTGCGTTGATGATGTAAGGTGCGGAAAATTGTTCATCAGTCGACGTGCGATAATCATCCGTGAGTAATCATAACGATCCAGAGGGTGCCATTTGTTCCTTGGTGAATTGACAAAAAGAGAAGTGACTAAAAAACGTGAGGAAATAAAAGATTGCAAAGTAATGGCCGAAAAATGGGACTATCTCGGTGAAAAGTGGGAAAACATTGAACCCCCGGTGAGTATCAATTACCTAACAATGGCCTTGTTAATTATCTCAATAACTAGCATCAACCAATTTTGACGTACTGTAATCGCTTCTAACTGTTGAATAATCGCCTTATCAATTTATACATGTTTCCGGAGAAACTCTGGATCACAACAATTCGACGAGTCAAGTTCAGGGATCATGTTACGTCGGTAAATATGAGTGTTGTTTTCCATCGATTCAAACGCTGTCAATATTTATGAAATTGCTACAAGCACATTATCGGAAAATTGATAAGCCATTTGAAATGGCTCAATGCACCGGGATCGATGAAAAAAAAAAACAAGGTCTCAGGGAGAAGGAAGGTTCATGAAATTGCGAGATATTTCAGGGAATGAAAGGGCGGAATTCTTATATATTTGATCTGATCATTTCGTTTCGTTTTCATTTTATAAGGATGGGTAATTTTTGAAGGTTATACACTTCCTCCATTAATTTCGAAAAATTTCTCTACGTTCTGGTGGATTTCCTCAGGAACAATTGGAAAAGATAAAATTAAATTCTCTCCCTAGAATTTGAATTTTTTTCTCCCTTTTCTTGGCCTCTCCTTTCCCGAGACAAAAATTAAGTAAACAAATCCTTTTTTTACAATAGTCGGTGGAATTTCATTTGGCGGAGTACATAAATGTTGAAGAAGTATTTTTGTCATTTAAATTGAAAGAAGTTGAACGAATTTGATTGAGACAATAATTTGAATGGAAATTTTAGCAGGAGTTGATTTTCAGAAATAATTTTTCCACAATGAAGAAAAAGAAAATTTATGACATTGTAGATTTTATGAGATGAAATATGATGTGATTTTACGGGATTTTTAGATTTTTTTTTGTTTTCTATGAAAGCGAAATGAAGTCTTATCGATTTTCACTATTGCATTACTATTACGAGACGTAAATAATGGATTGAGTACTATTAATCATACGTAATAGTGAAGAGTCGAGGGTCAAAACCGAGTCCTCGAGTTTTTTTGGCAAGTTAACGTGACAAGTACATAACATGATGTATATCGTGACATCACGTTCATTCTCAAGTGATTTAACATTGCATTAACCTTATAATAAATATGAACACCGAATTTTACAGGAATAATTGTTTACAAAAATTAATCTCACGATAAAATTTATTTACTTTGACTCAAAAATCTCGTCAAGTAAATACACTTGAGACAAATTAATGCTAGAAATTCTGTATAAACCCCCTTTAAATTCACGTCTCAGACAAATTTGCTAAGCACTTGTAAATTTCATTGACAGAGATAATTTTTTTCCCAGCGAAGATCGGGCTTCATTTTATAAACAAATAATGGGATGGATAGTAGAGAGTGTGATGGCAGGAAGAAGACTGAATCCTCTGAATTTTTGACTTTAATTAATTGAAGATGAGAAATTATGGGTGAAAGATTAAACCACAGAGATTTCATTTAAATAATTTAAATAATATAGTTGTTGGATTTCTTTTGAAACAAACAAGTAGTTATTTTATTTTTCTGAAAAGAAACTACTCAAAATCCATACGGAAAAAGATTTACATTAAACATTTTTTTTCAAAATATTTTATTGGAGAATTATATTTTTGTAGAATTTTATACTAAATATTCAACTAATTTGCAATATAGAAAACATTTTTAATCGAAGGATAAAATAAATGGAGTTCAAATCCTCGAAAGAAGCAGATCCAATTTAATTCTCTTCTATTTCTTTCTTTTCTTATTTTCTTATTTTCTTTTTTTAATTCTATTCTATTTAATTCTCTAATATCACCGATTATGCAATAATCTCTGTATTAAAACTTTCGCTTAATCACTCATTGGAATTCCAGAAAAATGCGATAACCGATAAAAAAAAACTAGACCAATCTTCCAAAACACTCAACAAATCCAGGAATACACTCGCGATTACGTGAACTATCTAATTCTCGCCATTAATTATGCAAAATGACACCACAATTTTTTTCTTGCATCATTTAAAATAAAAGCTTTGTGATTCCCCGTTAGTCAAGCGGAAATTGTCAGACAATCTAATCTCATTCCCCAGATTCAGAGGAATAAGAACATTAAATTTGTCAAAACGCGCATTCAATTTGTTGAAACCGTTATTCAATGAGTCATGTTTCATTTAGCGGTTTTCGTTTTATTAAAAATCTTCCCACAAGCCACATAATTCTGTCCTGATCTCACAAATCCCTCGACCATCTCCACTTGCCTCTTCGTTGTCTCAAGTATCATTGTTATCACGAGGACAATTAACGCCCCGGGACGCATGTGTACGACTAATTAGAGCACTCAACTCAATTAAAGACTCTCTTGAGTGTTCAATAGCATTGAGAACTTTCCAAGGGGTTTATAACTGCCGTTTCGTGCGATCAATTATGTATAAATGCAATCAATTAGCAAAATCGTTTCCATGATTTTCATGACTCAAATTATTGATTCATATTTGATTATCAATTCATTAAATCCGATACAAATCAATAATAAGAATTATATTATTGATGTAATTATATTAATTATAATTAATTAATGATATAGTAACTAAATTAGATATCAATTTGTGAATGAATGTTTTCAGTTTTATTTTTATGAAAAAAATGAAGAATTGAATTGAATTTTTGAAAGGAAAAAAATTTTGACAATTTTTTGTATGATTTAATTGGAAGAGATTTTGATAAATTTTGGAATATTATCATTTGGATCGCGATTTTCCGGGTGTTCCTGGCCTTCGGAAGACATCAGAGAGACTTCCCAGAGATTCGAGGGGTTAGGGAGAGATTATCCATTAAATATCCCCCAATAAAGTCAAGAGGATGAAAGAATAATCCGGGAATGATCTTGAGTCGATAAAACTCGTTCGATAAGAGTGGAGGGGATTCATAGCGGTTAAATACAGCTGATCGTCCTGACCTTTGACGCAGGTGAACTTGGTGACGGCGAATGCTCAGGCGCAATCGCCTCGTGCCCCTGAAATTTCCACACCCTCAAATTCAATTTTATGGGAAAAAGTTTTTGGATAAAAGTTTCGCATCTGCACGCGACTGATGCTGACGTTCTCCGTCAGATTCATCAACAGTTTATAGAATTGTGGAGTTGTAATTGTTTTCCGTTGTGTAATCATGAAGACGAAGAATTTCTCGCTGTTCAATAGAATGTGCAAATGCTGTGGGAGGGACAGGGGTAGTGAATTGAGCGACGGGGACGAGTCTCTTGGGGCATCTCTGGATGTCACCCCCCAGGTATTTCAGTAATTGTCGTAACAACAGGATTTTCATACAAAAAAAAACATTTCCATACAATCTCAAATCATAAAATAAAAAACCCATTTTTTTAAGATACTAGAAATTTTAGGGAAATAACACGCCGATTTGTGACTGAAATTATTCACGTGAAATTGGAATTCAATTTAAATATCTGTGAATTTTGTTGGATTCAACGAGAAATTAATTCATAATCACATTTTTTATTTTTGTAAGTGAATTGTTTAACTCACAGATTCGTTGAGAAACAATAAATTGGTACGAATCTATCAAAAGATTAAGTCAATCAAATATTTACTTGCTTTACAAATACTCTTCGTGTTTTAAATCTAATTTGATAAAAACGAGCCTTTTGATCACAAACAAATAGGTTTTGAACTTTTTCCCAAATTTTGTTGTCAGTGTAGCAAGCTCGCAAACTTGAAAATCACTACGCAAAAATATTATTCCTGGGTTATAGTTATGGTGTTTTTTACTCATACGGTTGGCAAACTCTGCCCGAGCAAAAAACCTCATAACGACAGGCCGGAAAGATGGGATTTCCGATTTTTTTTGCTCGCTGGGGTGGAGTCTTTCGATCGGTACGAGGTCGGAAGATCTATTAGGATCGGACATCTACGTAACGCATCACGCGAGCCCCCGAGAATTACCGAATGGCGTTGGTATTGACCTGGTGCGACACATGCGCAGATGTCCGGATTTTTTTGAAGAGTCGGAACATCCGAGGAAGCCGTCCCCGGGGTTGAATGGGTTTCCGCGGTGACTTTGGGGTATTATGGGGTCAATGGGGGTGCAAGGTCATTGGGACATGGTGGACGTGACCGTTGACACCGTTGGTAATTGGTGTTTTAAATTGCATAGTTAACGAAGGCCCTTATCTTTTTTTAGATAAAATTATTTCAATTAGAGTTCACTGAGCAATTTTTAGAAATTCTTTTCATTTCAATTTTTTAATTTATTTTTTTAATATTTTTTTGCGGCGACATTCAATTTCATTTCACTCTCCGAAAAAGAAAAGATAGACTTTTTTTAAATAGAATTTCTGTTGAATAATTCGAGAGATTCGTTATTGGAATTAGTATGTGCTAGGTTGAACTCTGGGGACCTTTTTTCGGAGCACATGAAACTTTTTGGTTTTCCATGAAAATTTCCGGAAAATTTCAAGCAACAAGTGCCGCAAAGTGACCAAGAAATATTTCAGTCGTAGTACAGCAATTTTTTGAATTTCTGAGAGAAATTTATATTCGATTCGAGAGCAAAACACATGCACAAGAATATTTTTTCGAAAATTTATTTTCATGCTGAATATGACAGATTTGATTTCAGTCTAATCTGACTCCAATTTTTTCCATATTTTGTAATGATATTGCAATGTAATTTAATCTGACGGAAATAGGGTGGAATAAATTTAAAAGCCCGAGGGTAGACGTACCCGATAAATAAATAAATTAAATATATCTTTTCCATGTGCGGGTGAGACTCAAAATGACGGTTGTCATTGGCCGAATTCCTGTACTCGACTCGGCTGTTAAACCGGATTGGTGGCATTGTCGTGACTCTTTGCACATACGTTACACCTTTCCGGTTATAATACTTCTGGGATTACGAGTTTAGGCAGTCGTGGTCTCACAGCCGTACCACAAACACTTCCATTCATACTCCTCAATACCCAGGTGAAAAATTAGTGACACATATATTTGATCGTCAGGTGTCTGCGTCATGAGGACTCCTACCAACGAACAACTCGTGAGTTACCGTATTCCATTCTAAAACACGGGGTAAAACGGCTGGTTCTTTAGTTTTTGAGATTTTGAAGATCTTGCCAAGCAATTTGGAAAATGTGTTCTGATATTTATCGAAAAAACACTAGTTTCGTTGAAATTAGGAGATTGGTGAATTTGGTGGGGAAATCTACAGTTTTTTAAAATGGGAATTGCAGTTAAATTTTTTTTTTGTTGGATTTGTCTTGTTTTTTTGTGACAGTGTCAGGGCAAATTCCAGAAGGGCTTTGGTGGGGGATTCCCGATTTAAAAGGTGAACGACATTCATCCGGAGTTAACGAAGAGCTTAAAATGTTGAGAGAATCGTAGATACAATTTGAAAAGAATTTCCGTTTTTAACTATTGCTGGCAGGCTGTATTATTCATCTTCAACATTTAACCTACGGCCCAAATAGTTTATACATTTGCAACAATAAAATTATTTCTAGCAATCTATAAAGAACGAATTCTGTAAACCATATTTTTTCTGTATGCGAGTGAATTGGAAACATTTTAGGATACATTTTTTTCTACAAATTTCTACAAAACAAATATAACAAAATGTTTCCAATTGCTCTAATTTAGACAAAAAATGAAATTTACAGTTTATCTTGATGCATTGAAGGGGATATTAGCTCGGAGGGGAAATTTAAATTAATTTATAATTATTTTCTTAATTTATAATTATGAGCAATTAATTTGGGATTAATTGACATTGTCTGTGAGTTCGGAATTATTTCCATTTATTTTCGCACAGATGTCTTGATAATTTAGCGTTAGTGGCTTGAATATTGGAGTTCAATGACCTTAAAACAGCCAGACGAGTTTTCGGTATTGCCACGTGTTTTCGAAATTAATCACACCTATAGTGGTCCCCTCGGACATCACGTGCATCCATACACGTTCACCAAGTCCTTTCTCCTCGGATGTCCTTGAACTATTCACGAATGAGAATCGACACGTCTGTGATGCGCGCTAAATATAACATTTTCCGAGATTTTTCCAAGTGTTAGTAGACCACATTCCAACATCTCCAAGCTGCTCTCTCACACGTAGAGAAAAACTCAGTAAAAATTACCTATCCGTTTAATAACCGTATCGTCCGTCCATTAGGTTAAAAAATTACCGCGTAATGCTCAGTAAAACTTACCGTTTGAAAAAATGTACTTGACTTCTGGATAATTTTTCCCGAACGGCTAGATAATTGTTAATAATTTAATAATAAAAATTTGTCGATTGCTTGGTAAAATTTATTTAAAAATCCGTAAAAAATCACCTAAAAATTTGCTAATTTTTTGTTGAATGACTCGATAAGTTACTGAGTAGTTGACAAATTTTACAATGCGATACGGTAATTTTTTTCTAACGGCTAATACACGACATGATTACCGTTTGGCAATTTTTACCATATTTTTCTGTACGAGCGAAAGAAAAATCCGAATGAGTTCTTGTGGGTAAACATTTGTGGTATTGGGGTTTATAGCGTGTAGAACGTCACAATTGACGTAAACCCGTAGCTGAATATCATCAGCTTAGTAAGATTCAAATGCATGCATCGGTTCTTGATAGCACACACATCAGTACTCACACGTGCACAATTTTGATTAGCATTGTGCATTACCTCTATCAGTTTTCTTCCCTGAGTTTTCCATTTTTTTTTCTAAGACGGAGAAATATCAGTTACATAACAGCAACTGCGATCCACCGTAAAATGACTCGGTGAACTCGAATGTTAAATAGTGATTGTGTGCGTAATGCAGGTCTCTTGTGAGAATAATTTTACGCTTGTGTGAAAAACGATTGATCTCGATAATGATTAATTCCACGAGGAAATATCCAGTGGTAAAAATTTTGTGAAATCTCGGTCCCAAAGTCATCTGGATTTTCAATAATTTTCATCTCTTGGTTACTGAATTCCATTTATCAGGCTTTACTACTTTGTTACTTAATTTATTATGATTTATTGAGCGGAAGATAGTGAGAATAGAAAAGAATATTCATTGATATCAAGTGGTGTAATTAGTTATCGCAGTTCTGCACTGAAGAACAAATCATTTCTGCTGATTAAATTTACTTTGAAATTAAATTTGTTTGAGGGGAGGACTAAAGGGGAATTTTATAGAAATATTATGAAAGATGTTAACGCGGTGAAAACAATTTTTTGTCGTTGGGTGGATATCTTAGATATTTAGAGTCATCAAGATTGCGTAATCGATTCTCACTTCAGGAACGAATATTTAAATAAAATATTATAACAAAAGGAGAGACCCGGAGGAAATTTGTTGAATAATATTTTTTATTCCTAATGTTTAGGCAAGGATTCGATATAATTCAAGCTAGGTTGATAATTTCCGGTGTTACTTGCTGGAGCGTTCGTTAAAAAGTGGCCACCAATTCGTCCAGGGTGTGAGGTCTTCTCCAAAGACAAAGCCCGTTATTTATTGAATTCATTCACGTGTTGGTTTGCTTAGGTCATAAACAGCCTAAGTAACTCATTATTCTCGAGAACCTCTAGTTATGTTTGAATGAAAAATATTTCCAACATTTTGTAGAGGTTGAGTATTTTATTTGCCAAGACGATTTTTTCGTCCCTTCCTTTACCCCAAAAATTAATATCTCCTACTATTTTATTATTCGACGCCAATATCTACTTAATTTTAACAATTTCACTTTAATTACGGATTCAATATAATTTCAGCTAGGTTGATTATTTCTCGTGTTTGCTGGAGAGTTCGTTAACAAGTGGCCCTGACCTCCAATTGGTCCAGGGCATGAAGTCTGCCCCAAAGGGCCCTTTTTCTATTTCGTTAGTCCACGTGTTGAATTGTTTAGGTGATAAACAGCCATAAATTCATCAAGTGTTTGGTTAATCCATGTGACCTGTCACAACGGGTCGCCTGTTCGTGCTAACGTCGAAAATATTTCCAACACTTTTGATATCAAAGATCCATTTGAAGTGGTATTTCTGGTTCTCTTGCGCTAGCTCCAGATTGCCTGATGCATATCCCGTACACAATTGCATCATACCTCACAGTTGCATGCGTATGCATGAATTCAAATAGATAAAATGTCAAACGTGTTTTTGATAAATATTGGCTTATCACTGGTATGCGTTAATCAACAGATGCTAGATGACAGTGATGCGAAGAGAGTGATTCCTCTAAATGATTTATCACTCTCAACGAACTTCGATCCAGCAGAAAACTTGGGATCATATTTGATCTTATCGGCAATCGTGAAGTCCATTTCCGCAAATGACTGATGATAAGAAATTTTCTGATAAGAGCGGAGGCGCGACTTGAGTGTTGTTTCATTGATATATTTAATGGTTGGATAATGCAAAGACCTTTTTTATCTCAACTTAACCCGCCCTGGGGTCGAGGGTAAGACAATTTTCGGGTGAATTCCTACAACTTTAGTTTTGTTATCATCCAATACAACAAGCGTAACGAGCAAGTAGATATCGTTACTCTCATCTTCTACGATAATTCTGTCATTTTCTGGTGGAGCTCGATGAAATATTGTTTGGATTACTTAACTGACAGTGAGGACTGGAAAGTTACTGGGGAAATATTGGGAGGTCTGTGTTATGAAAAATATTAACGGACAACACCACAAATTACTGGATTTATCTATGAGGTTCATGGGAGTGATCCCATTTTTTTTTCGTCATGAGAAATAGTTTCTGAATTCAGGGAAACTGTTTCTCGTTTCTCCACTATTTTTTAGTTGGAACGTATTTCATTCGAATGCGAATGATCAATTAAATTAATGGCAAAATAAAATAAAAAAATAAATAAATAACGCGTGAAGTAGCAATCATGTCTTCTTACTTCAGAAGCATATTGCTAATTTATTAAGAAAGACAGCTACATCATATGCGATATAAGAGCCATTTCCCACTTGTTTTGAGTTGTAAATTGTATTTTCTATTCTGAATAATTTTTTATTGCAAGTTTTTTGCATTTTATTTGAAACTGAAATGCGCACGTGGGGTAGAATAAACTTGGAGTTGACCCCAAGCAACAATGAGGACAATGTTGATGGTCTGTGATGAAGGAACGGCCGTAATATTCTAGCCGTAAATGGTTATTGATCTTAAGTACAGATGTTAAAGGATCAACGAGACAATGGCATCTTTCCCCATGGGTATCTCTGAGGAGTATGAAGCAGAACTTTCGGTTAAAATGGGATAATGAAAGAAAAGAATGGGGCAGAAACCGCCACTTGTAGATTTTCTTTCTAAGAAATAAATAAATTGATACTCTGAGAAAAAATGAAAATTCCATGGATTTGACTGGTCAAGTGTCATGGTGAAGAGTGGAGAAAAAATAGTGATATGTCAAGCTTCGACGAGAATTCATCATTCTGGGAAATTCATCATTTTTGATCAGCAGGGGAACAAGAACTTTTCCAATTACTGGGAATATTTTCCGACAAAATAATTACTCAGTATTAAATCATTCTGACTTTTCAGTTTCCAACGATTTTTCACATATAATAGTTATAACTCCAATTTTTCGTTACCAAAATCTGTTGCTAATTTAATAATAAATATTTATCGACTATTTGATATTTTCTCGAACGGTTAAATAACCGTTACTAGGCAGTTGACAAATTTACTATTTTTATTATTATTATTTTCTTGCTATTGTTTTATTATTTTTTTTTTCATGAGTGGTGCGGTAATTTTCAACGAATGGGAATAACCCGATATGAATACCAAACGGTGAGGTAATTTTTCCTGAATTATTTTCGCGGAGCGTCGAGAAGTTTCGCGTGACGTAGTACGTGATGAAGGATCGACCGGGTGTACGAGCCCCTGGTAGAGCAGCCAATCACCTTTCAGGTTTTATTAGTGTTGACTAAAAGCCGGAGGATCCTTGCATCACCCTTAGAAACAGGCTCACCATTGCATGAAACTGGCTTGATGCAACCATTTAAATCTCGTGTCATCATCATTCCGATTTTATTCTTCCATACCAATATATTCGAGATAATATTTCTCCCAAGTAATATATTTGATATGTCTCACCTTTCCAATCATTCACAATCCTTACTCGTGAATGAAAGAAATTGATACTAAAAACTACGCTATTGCGATGTTATCATGATTCTATCAACTTCCTGTCGAAATTTTCATTATTAACTATTTTAATTAATTTTAGATGAATTCTTTCAGTAATTCTTTCAGTAATTCTTTCAGTTGAAAATGTTTTGAAAAGTCTATCACTGAATTTGTGGTATCCCCTGACGATTACGAGAATTCCAAGATTTTTAAGGAATTCCGGGAAATTTTATGCGAATTTGGAAGTGTTTCTTGGATATTTGGGAATTTCTACTCTTTCATAACAACAAAATGGAGATTTCACGTGAATTTCCACAGAAGCTCCAATTTCCATCCTTCAAATCAACTTAAATCACCTTTTTCAAAAAAATGAAACAATTCCTCTCCCCAATACCCATGAAAATTCTATATGAAAATTTAAAAATTCCCGTCACCCACCCAAACATTCCTAACAGCTACTCAGTCACTTAACGCCCATTTTCCAAGAAATCCTCTCAATTCTTCGAAAGAATTTCTCTTTCACAGTTCTCGCCCCCTAAAAATCAAGAATGACGTAACACCATTCCAAATTTCCCGCTGTAGGGATGAAAACTCGCATCCATTGAGACGACCTTATTCGCCCTTGAAAGCACTGACGAGCCTCCAAGGAGTCGGCGCAGTGATTGGTACGATACCCAACCACCTCTCGAGGGGTGCGGGTCCAGGGGGTTGCAAAGACAAAGACAGAGTGAGACAAGAATGTAACAGCCAAGGCGAAATTCCTGACTATATCTGTAAACAATAGACCATATCTATCCCCAGGTTGACCATTTGGGCCTAAACTATTGGTAGAAAAAATTCTTCAAGAGGCCCCCCTCTCTCCAAGAAATTCTTGACATCCCGATGATCAGGAAATGGCTCGGGAAATGGTGAATACCCATTGGAAAAAAATCCGGGGAATGTCCATGGAGCCTATACTTTCCGGAGCAGCCGCACTAGGTGGAATACGGTTATATCCCCACCGAGGAGAGGACACCCCCCCTGCCCTCCAACGACGTGGGGGAGCTGGAGGTGGGCGCGTGTAGCTGTAGAGGCGCCTCCTGCACCACAGTCGCGATATAAAACTCGAGGTACTCGCGGTCTTACCATCCAGACACTCCTAGAGACCGGCTGAAACTAGATTATCACTTGTACACTTAAAAAATTCGTTATTAATTCTTCAACAGAATTAGGAAGCATTGTCCAGGGTACACCGTTACCAGAGGATTATTTTACTGATTTTAATTCAACTGTTTGTTAGCCAGTTGAACGATTATTGAACGAACTGAACTCGTGCTCTAGTTATCGGGTGTTCGACTCAGTGATTTCCCTCGGAAAAACGTGGAAAATCATAATACATAGTTTGGCTTTACTATTGCGCAGTTCTTACTTGTGTGGAAATTTGAGTGTAGTGGTTGATTCGGCTTCACTGGATCTTTGAATTTTTTTTAAATCCTGGTGTTGTCAGATGAAGAGGGAAATGAAGACGTCACCGACTTATGCCGACAGTCTCCTCAAGCCAGAGGTGAGAAATTGAGGTTTTGGAGTTGAGGAAAAAATCGGGGGTGTGATGGGGTTACCTTTGGGATTGGGAGGTGGAGTGTGATGAGGAGTGGATGGAAATTTTTTTGTTTTTGTTTGTTTGTGATTGATTTGGTGGCACTAATACTAGGTGATTAATTATTACGTTGCGGGCACGAGGCCCACCGGCGGTCGACTCATCGATCCGCTCTGGCTACGTCACGAGGGCATCGCTACTCCGAGGCTTACGGAAACGAAATAACCCGAGTGCTCTCCACCATGTGAATTTCATAAGGGCCCACTCACATATTTTTTCCTCTTCTGCCACGTTCATTCGGTGGAACTCAAATGGGAAATTTATCGAAATTTGTACGTCTTCCGAACATCAAATTATTGAACGTTGGAAAATGTTTTATTGGTAACGAACCGATTTTTGTGGTTGCACCATCTTTGGAATTAGCAAAATATTCAATTGAATTTCTTGGAATTTTAACGTTTTCCAAAAATTCACTGATCAATATTTGTGGGAATTTTATTGTTAACAACCGAATTTTCGTTGTTGGGAATTCTTCGGAATTCTCATGATATTCAATTGGATTTGGAGAAGAAAGGTTATGGAAATTCAAGGTTTAGGGAGAATTCAGGGAATTTATGAATTTCATGAATATTTGATGAACGATTTTAGAAATAATGACTGAATATCGTTTAAAGGGGAAAAATCATAAAAAGTGAAGATTCTCTCCAAATTTGAAGACGAGTGTTCTATAATTTATTTGGTGTTTCGAAATAATGAAAGTATTCGTTTTCAAATTCTTATACTTTTAATTTTTTAGTAGAATCTAAAATTTCATAATTTTCCCCGTAAAAAACAATCATTACCATTGGACTTGAGATTCACGAATATATTTACTGAATTTTTACAGTGCTCTATTATTTTTCAGGGAAAAGCAGAACAGAAATTCACAATCTTCTCCAATTTTCCCTCAAATTTTCAATTTACACCGACAAAATTCCCTGAAATACCAGTGGGATCGAATGCGATAAAAATTTCAAGAACTATACTCCAAAAATTAAAAGTCTCAATTTGTAATTTGATTGATGATTGATAGTATTGGTGAATGACACTTCTTACGGCCTTTTCCATTTAATTTATGTCGAACTCTAGTTTGCTTGGAGTAATCAAGGTCAGATCTAGATAACTGGACTGGAAATAATCGATGGCATCTGTATTTTTCGTCGGCGTGTAGAATATTTGTCTAAGGCGACAAATTCTTTGGACAAGTTATTGCGCTAGAACTGGTTTTTTTTATTAACCTACCAATGGTTCTCGGATTAATTCTGCAGTTTCACGAGAATTGCAAGAGTGCATTAAAGAATTGTACAATTCGACCAAAGACCGACAGGAATTTCCCTTTAACAACATTTTACAGAACAGAATTTGATAAATAATTTTTCTTCTTGTTAAAATTAAATACTCAATAGCATTCCAATCTGTTATAATTAACTGAACTATTGATCTGGATTTTTCTGCCACTGAAATTCAAAAATGTCGAGTTTCCAGTACTATGTTTTTAAAACTACTTTCAAATTATGTAATGTTTGTCAAAATTCATGAATAATTCCGTCTCACATCCGATTCAAGGCCGCACTGCTGGAGCCCAAACTGAAATCATCACTTAAAAACTTCAATAAATATCATGATTACGTACAATTTTCTATAATAACTACGATTAAATTACCACACTTAATATTTTTTTTCAAGTTCGTTGACATTTCGCTCCTAAAAATTAGAATCGAGCTGAAGAAATTCCAGATAAAATCTACTCCTCCATCAGTAATAAATTTCACCCACAAAAATTGCTGCAGTAGAACGTCAATTGAAATCCACACAATAATTTCTCCCAATTTCTGAAAAATATTACAACAATTCCCCACTGATAAAATTTCTGGAGTCAAATAATTACAAATTACGAAAACGGTATATTCTGCTCAGAGCACAGATAATGTTCCCTGGAAGGGTAGACAGGATATTTTTACCAGATAACCTGTAGTTATTGAAAAATAACAATTTGAAAATTGCACGTGTCCATTGAATCGGGATTGATAAACGCGTGGGTGTTTAATCGAGTCGCGTGCGTGCGCACGCGTTTGACTCGACATCGAAAATGTCTCGATGGGGTTTTACTCGAGTTGTTTTATCCCAGCTGGAGCATCAGAGATGCGCGTGGGCCGAGGGACACGATGTATTCGGTCGGAGACGATGACGAGATCTCATTTTTGCTATTCATTCATGTATCCAACCGCTTCCCCCATTGGACGATCCGCGGGTGTGTCTGTGACGTCATTCTGCGAAATCTATATTCATTATTCCGGTCGGCGAGCATCCGGTTTCGAACTTTCCGCGGGAAATTGAAATGTGCCATGGTATCATCGGTTCTTTCACTTCAAGTAATCTATCATTTTTTTATCTTACGCGACCCCTTAACATCTAAATGGATTTTTTCTCTCAATATTCAATAAAAAAATTATATATTATTAATTTTATATTATGATAGATCATTGTAATAGTCTGCCGAGTCGAATAAAATTGTGATTAACCTTCGGAATAAATTAATTTTTATGAATTTAGTGGTTGAAGACAAGATCTACGCTTTAATTATAGAAAATGGGAGGAGCGAAGCCCTACGTGCCTAAAGAAGACGACAATCTTAGAAAAATATCATATTTTTTACTGTCACTTACTCACGGATATCTTTAGTTCGATAAAAATGAATGAGCTCGTAGAAACCGTCGAAAATAACGAATAAAAATCTTATAATAGAATTTTTCTCGATGTTGCAAAAAAATACGACTTGTCTAGTAAGGATTACTGTGTTTCTAGATTAAATTCCACAGAATCATTCTTATTTTTAGAAAATTCCAAGTTTTTTCAAAGTCATCGTACTTCACAAATAGAATAAAAATTCCGATAGCAGCCAATACGCTGTATTAATTCACGATGTTGCGTACCTAAATTAATTCGCGTACTGTAATCGTTTGTTCACTATTAGTTCACTTGAATCGGACGATAGCAATTGATCGATTGACTTGGGATTGTAATTCTATCGATACCTACACGAGGTGCCAAGTGACCTACATAGCATCGATCTTCTTATTACCAATGGCCTAAATAAGAAACCGCGAATATTCAAACGATTTCATCCGAAAAATGTAAATGATAAGCTTCCTTCGAAATTCAGACAAGATCCTGATAATAACAGCAGAATTGTTTATGAATTTTCATAGATTTGTCTCACATCTCCTCAATTAATTAACAATCGAATCTTCTTGTATATGAACTCTTCTGGATATTTTTCGATCTATAATAAAAGATATTTATCAAAATATCACAATCTCCTGGATATCGATCGTTTTCTAGTTTTAGTTAAAATTTATTTTTAGAAATTTAATTGTGGATTTAAGGGAGATATTTTTTTTCCATTCAAATGGAGCGACTAATTGAATGATAGAGCAAAAACAACTCGATTCGATACAAACGTGTTCTCGATCTTTTTTCAAGTGGTTTCTGTTACTTCAGAGATTCAAGTGTCATCTAGAGTTCCGCAATAACCGCAAGGACATGATTTGCAACACACAAATTACGTTTTGCATCTATTAGGTTTCTGCATTTATTTCTGCGTTTGAATAATTGACGCACATTCCTTCAACTCTTTTTTATTTTTTAAAGATCATTGAATTTACGGGGCATTAATTATTCCTACGTATGAATGACTCATGCAAATCGTTTCAAATCCATTAGTGTATTAAATACTAATGAATTTATGGCACATTAATTATATAGCAGGTGTGTCACTCAATTAGTCTGGAAGCTTTCGATTTTTAGTTATTGGGTCAATAATAAAATCGAATAATGGAATTGTTGAGGCGTTTAGACTTTCTATTTGAGTCGCGAGTATATTTCATCGCTCGATCAATCTTCGTTACTCCGATCAATAAATTTTTCCTCGTAATACTCAAAGGAATAAAAAAATGTAGAAATATGGAGCCGGTGATTCATTGTCGCGAATTCCCTTGACCACTCGACAACTTTTTGCCTGATATTTTTCCCCACCAACAAATGTTCCCGCAACGGTCGAGTCCAAAGAACAGTCATACCCCAATTTCTATTGTAGACGTGAAGATAAGAATTATTCAAAAACTGCAAAGATAAGAAGTACTCGATAATTTGCGAGACGACATTAACTGATAAGCTCGATAATTCCGAGCAATATATCAATACCAATATATCAATAACCGAGAAATCCTTTGATGCATGCGATAAAAGAGAAATGTAATAAATTTATTGCAGTGCACTTATCACGTGCTGTTGACTGACGACTCAGTGATTGGATTGCATTTGACATTTGATTGTGGAAAGATAATTCAATGTCATTGAGAGTACATGTTCAATGTTTTCAGATCAAAGATGCTTGCAAGGATCTTGTCCTCTCGGACGAACAGCTCAGACTTCTCATGGACCGACTGAATCATGAAATTGAACGAGGTTTGTCAAAAGAGACACATGAAGAGTCCATCGTCAAGTGTTTCACCACTTACGTCCAGGATCTGCCGAATGGAACAGGTATAATTCGAAAAAAAAAATCTTGTATCAAAGTTATCCATGGGAATTTTTTAAGAAAATTAAATACGAATTGTTGGTCATTTGAAAAATAACTATGAGGAGAGAAATATTTATTATTGTTCCTGCACTATTATAAAACGTTGGGGTAAATTTTATTTTTTAAATTTAGGGATTTCTCTCTGTGCAATTTGGAATTTCATTATTCTTTTTAATAAATATGAAATTGAATTGGATAAACTATGTTTTTTTAATCTAATTGAATCTGATTTTAATGCAATTTTGTAGAAAAGGGAAATTTCCTGGCACTGGATCTGGGTGGGACGAACTTCCGAGTTCTTCTCATTACGCTGGACGGCCAAAATTTCGACATGAAGAGCAAAATCTACGCGATTCCACAGAGTCTAATGCTGGGAACTGGTACCCAATTGTTCGATCACATAGCTCAGTGTCTTGCCCTCTTCGTCAAGGACCTGGAGTTGGAGAACGAGATTCTACCGCTTGGATTTACCTTCAGTTTTCCACTGACCCAGCATGGACTCACCGAGGGCTACCTCGCCAGGTGGACGAAGGGCTTTGACTGCAGCGGTGTCGTCGGGGAGGATGTCGTCAGACTCCTGGAGGATGCCATCGCCAGAAGAAACGTGAGTGCACGTCCAAATTTCAATTACTCAAATCTTACTTCTCCAGTCAATTGGCAAATCCAAATTGAATCAACTTTTGTTAAATATTTTAAATTTTTTTTCTACTATTTTTTATTCTTTTTAAAAATTCAGAAAAAAACGCAGGAAAAAACTTCACGAGTCATTAAATTAAATTGAAAATGCGAAAGCGTTATTTTTTCATATTATTTCCGACGGAAGTTTTCAAGAAAAAAAACGAACGGATAATTTTTGCGAAAGGGGTGTAACATCCTTAAGAAAAATATTTCAGAGGTACAATCCATTTTCCTTATTTGAACTCTTCCAGGATGTTAAAATTGACGTCTGCGCCATACTGAATGATACAACAGGAACATTGATGTCATGTGCGTGGAAAAAACCAGGATGCAGAATTGGTCTGATTGTTGGTGTGTAATATAAACCATCATTACCGTGTTTTAAAAAGATATTTCTCATTGTTTTCGTATCACTGTTGAACTCTATGATTATAAAATTACTCCTTGAGACTCTGTTCTCTTCAAAACAATCGACGAATTCATAAAAAAAAAAAAAACAGAAACAAATCTGAACACTCGAAAAGCAAAATTGAATAAAAAACAAATTCTAGAAATGATTAATTTCCGACTCCGTCTGTACTCATTTGAATGCCATAAAATTGCCAACAGTTCAGTAAATTTGCCCGATATAATTCCTGAATTTAATTATAAGTTTGTAATATGCGCCATTGTTTATGCAATTGTTTGTCTCCTCTTCTAGGCACTGGCAGTAATGCATGTTACGTAGAAAAAACTGAGAATGCACAGTGTGCAAATCCTGGTAACTACAACCCTAACAAGACAAGTATGCTGATCAATACTGAATGGGGTGCACTTGGAGAAGCTGGTACCCTCGATTTCGTTGTGACTGAGTACGATCAGGCAATCGACAGAAATTCGATAAACCCCAGTAAACAGATATTCGAGAAGATGATATCAGGAATGTACATGGGAGAATTAGCAAGACTCGTACTTGAGAAACTAGTTGACAATGGATTATTGTTTGGGGGCAAATGTCCAGTGGATTTGAAGACACGAGGAAAATTCTTCACTAAATATGTTTCAGAAATAGAGGCGTGAGTTACATAAGAATTGGATGACTGAATTGTAAGAGGCGATGAAAATGGTAATGACTACATTTTTTTCTTTCTTGCAGAGATCCCAAGGGGAAATACACAAATTGCCGGGAGGTTTTAGCGGAATTGGGGATACGTAATCCATCTGATCAAGACTGTGAGAATGTTAGATACGTGTGCTCAGTTGTGTCGAGGAGAGCTGCACATTTGGCGAGTGCTGGTATTGCTTGTTTACTTATAAAAATTGGGGAGGACAATGTTACTGTTGGAATTGACGGGTCAGTCTACAGATTTCATCCACATTTTCATGATCTTATGACTGAGAAAATTAGCCAACTACAGAAGTACAAGGTACATTTTTTTCATTTTACTCTTATATTCTTAAAATCTCTGTATCAATAGAGAATATTTGAACAGAGCAAGTAAATAATATTTTATAGATGAAAAAAAATCGATGAAGATTAGAAAAAATTGTGATTATATAAGTCGTTCATTGGAATCAGTAGACGTCATATACCAAATTAACGTCAATTAGAGTTTTAATGGTATTTTTTTTTTCTCATTTTCAGTTCGATTTGATGTTGTCCGAAGACGGCAGTGGTCGAGGTGCAGCGTTAGTTGCTGCAGTAGCTGCACAAAAACGGTGAAGACACACCGATTAATCAATAATTTGATAATTAATTGAATTTTTAGATGTAAATTAAAGCGATCGAAAGAAGAGAAAAACTTTAAAAAAACGATGAACTTAAGGAGAAGTACTTTGTTTGTCACACTACTTGTAAATAGAGCACAAAGAGATAAGATCATTGATTTAAATATAAAAGAAAAATCGTGTATAGATTAAATAGCCTAGGTCGTTGGCTGACGTGAATTAGGAATACTAGTCTGGTCGATATTCAGGAAAAAATGAGAAATAAAAAGTTATAATTTTCTTCTCGATCTTGCGTGTAATACTGAAGGGACAAAACGATGTCAAAGTGGATATTTAAGTCGATAGCTAACAAACATTGTTATACAGAGAGAACAATTACACCCCGGTTACTTAAATTTCATTTTGTAATAATCACATTAGTTTGTCTACAAAAAGATAAAAAATGAATGTCGTTAATCCGATGTGGACAAAAAAAAATGGGCGAGTGGGTGAGAGTATTTTAAGAGTAACCTGTGAATATGTGTGCAAATGTGATTGTAAGACAAAAAAAAATCAACAGCAGTGATGTTAAAAATCAATTGGATGAAATTATTTATTCAAAGGAGAAATCGGGAGGAACGACATTTGTGACGATTTATAAATTATTTGTATCGTTACTTAATTCGTATTAATTAAACGAGATGAATCTTACAACAAGATAAGTGAAAGGAATCTCAAGTGTTTTTTAGGCGACTGACATTTCGACCAACGAAGGAAAATGGAAGAATAATCGGTAACTATAATAATCATGTCTCACATCGACTCTGGATATCATTGAAATTCATTATCAACAGCTAGATAACGAACTCCACAGTGACAATACGTGAATAGTAATACACTACGTGTTCTAAAGGACAAGTTTTCTCGAGTCATAACGAAGATGCCTGTTGTTACAGTTGAAATAGTCTTGTTACCTTCCGTATTATAAAACGTATCTTGGACACAACTTCGTGCTTTATTTATTGATTATTTATTTTCAAATTTATCGATTCCATGCTGAGGAGTCTGTCCGTCAGCCGACTCGGTAACTGCCAAAAAGGTTTGACTAAAGTGGAGGCTCAGTTCTGGGGGTTTGAGTGACCCCAGCGGCATCGTAGTACTGCACCCCAAGAGAGGGAGGGCGCAACATGCAATGCTGGGTGTTTTTTTTTTATTAACCAAGTTTTTATTGCAATGCTGGGGTGTCCAACAAGTCGACGGGATGAATTTTATTTTCTGCTGTACGAATGCTTTTTGTTTTTCATTTGTTTAACTGAAATTTAGCCGACTGTAGCACGTACGGAAGGGGGAAACCACATCTTGTGGAATTTCAATG